>NC_139943.1:54368229-54470729 GCF_963454915.1 Gymnoscopelus microlampas | reverse complement strand
CTAAGATATTCAAATGAAGTGTAAAGTCTGGCTAAAACCTCATTCACTTCTGTTTGAGAGTATATTGTATCGCGCCTGGTAGAAGGTGAAAGAGCTGCTAGGCCTTTAATAGGAACGGCTTACTGTAAAGTGTTGATTTCATCGACTACAACTATGACAAAAAATGTTCGTCGACTACCTTTTTTCACCGACGAAAACTAGAAAAAAACTGAATAGAAAACTAAGCTATGATGACTAAAACTAAGATTAAATGTGTTGACAATGTTGTCAACAAATACAACCTAGACTAAGATGTTACTGAGCGACTAGTGGAGAAGAAAACCAGTAGAAGTAACAGACAAGTCATTTTATGTTTGGTTGCGCTCGGGTGCTGTGCTCTTAAAATAGCAGATCTACAAGCTCACAACGCGTTGCGCTGCGACGCGTTGTGAGCTTGTAGATCTGCTATTTTCAGCATGCAACCAAGTGTAAAACCATTACGACACCATCAAGGCTTCTGTAGATTTAGTCGACTAATAATCTTATGTATTTAGTCAACTAAAACATTTCAGATGGCTAAAATATGACTAAAGCTAAATGGAATTCTATTCAAAAGACTATGACTGAAACTAAATCAAAATTTGCTTTCAAAATCAACCCTGTTACTGTAAGAGAACCCGGAAGAGAGCTTCAATTCCAGCGCAGGGGGTTTGCCCGTTGATCATCGTTCCGAGCTTGTGATGCTTTTGTGTGACGCTGTAGTATGATCAGGTACGGGGCGTTAATTTACAAAAAAAACACAAACAGTTAGAATAAGGAGACAAGAGGTCGTTCTGCCCGAAAACAGTGATATATAGAACAGACAGATGTTTAGCTGCATTCTGGATGCACAGGTAGACAGACAACCAGACACACAGGTAGACAGACAACCAGACACACAGGTAGACAGACAACCACCAGACACACAGGTAGACAGACAACCACCAGACACACAGGTAGACAGACACACATGGGCTTCTGCGGTACTCAATGAATATTTCATGAGTCAGTAAAGGGACTATTCTCCAGCTATAGCGCCCCCCCCTCACCCATCTCTCTCTCTCTCTCTCTCTCTCTCTCTCTCTCTCTCTCTCTCTCTCTCTCTCTCTCTCTCTCTCTCTCTCTCTCTCTCTCTCTCTCTCTCTCTCTCTCTCTCTCTCTCTCTCTCTCTCTCTCTCTCTCTCTCTCACTCTCTCTATTCCTTCTCCCCATCTAGCTCTCACACTCCATTTGTCCCTCACCCCTCTTGCTCTAACTCTCTCCATTTCTCTCTCTCTCCATTCTCTCTCTCTCTCTCTCTCTCTCTCTCTCTCTCTCTCTCTCTCTCTCTCTCTCTCTCTCTCTCTCTCTTTCTACTGCTATTTCTCTCGCTCTCCCTCCTTCACACTCCTTCCATTACTAGTTCTCTCTCGCTCTATTTCTCTTTCTCTCTAACTCTTTCCCTCTCTCTCACTCGTCCGCTCTCCCCCATCTCTCTCTCTCTCTCTCTCTCTCTCTCTCTCTCTCTCTCCCCTCTCCCTCGACATTTTCTCCACGACTGAGTAGAGCGCTCATAAAGAAGTTATGAGAACAAAATGAATGGTTTGTGGAGAAAAAAAAAAGAATGAAGAAAAACCACGCCACGCTCACTGTTCTGTGAAAATATGGCCCACGGCAATGCATGGGGAAAACCCATTTAAAAAAATAAATCAAGAGAGGGATTCTTACCAACCAGTCCCTTTTGGTCATCTGCTGTAGAATGACACCAAGATGACGTGGTTAATGTATGTTTTATAATGTAATCATTTATATCTGAAAAGTAACTAGTAACTAAAGTTTTCAAATAAATGTAGTGGAGTAAAAGTACAATGTTTGCCTCTGAGATGTAGTGTAGTAAAAGTATTGAAAATTGGTAATACTCAAGTAAAGTACAAATACCTCAAAATTGAACTTAAGTACAGTACTTGAGTAAATGCACTTAGTTACTTT
Organism: Gymnoscopelus microlampas; assembly: GCF_963454915.1. Lineage (NCBI taxonomy): Eukaryota > Metazoa > Chordata > Actinopteri > Myctophiformes > Myctophidae > Gymnoscopelus > Gymnoscopelus microlampas. The sequence goes on along the minus strand of NC_139943.1, from coordinate 54,468,743 downwards.
CCACCACTGAAGTAATGCAGTGACTATTATTACGTATAGACGCAAGACAAAGCCAGATTCACCGCGGTGGATTCGAACCCACAACCTCCGCAGTTGTGGGCAGGGACTTTATACCACTGCGCCACCCGAGCGCCGGTCATGCCGTCTTGAACTCTACAGCGTCCGAAAATAGCTGGATCTACAAGCTCAGGCGTTGTGAGCTTGTAGATCGAGCTATTTCCTGCAAATGTAGATCGATCATGCAGATCAGAGGGAAATACTGGCGGACCTAGTACACCCCCCGGTCAACCAAGAATATAGGTTTAAAGGCATAGTTCACCCCCAAAAAATTACTTATTTTCTATGATTACACACCCCATGAAGCCTTGAATTCATGGAGATTGTTTTTGTTTTTGTCTCTTTTCCTAAACCAATAATTTGATGACCGGGGAATGTGACAAAAACAACACAATTTCCATGAATTCATGGTGAACTACTCCTTTAGGGCGCGCTCCCACCGCACTTTTATTTTACCCCTGGGGCAGAATCTGCCAATGCTTTGTCAATGTAAATGCGTGGATTCACTCAAGAGCGGATCTTTCCGCCTGTCGCGCAGACCTTGCGTTTATCTGCTCTACACGACTTGTCCATTTGAAGCAGAAAACTGCTGGAGGCAGGAGCTGATTTTCCCCCTCTGTCCAATCGGGTGAGTCGAAGGCGGACCGTCCCAAGACTCAGGAAGAACCATGGTGCTCAAGGCAGCAGGCGGTGCGGGCTACGGGGAGGGTCCTGAAAGTGAGTGACAGGTGCGTCACTCCCGTTTTTTAGAATCCGCTGGCTACAAAAAACTGTGGCCGTGCACAACCTGCGTTTAACGCTAGCCGAGCATGTTTTGGTGGGAGCGCGCCCTTAAAGTGGTTAAACAGAGTGAGAAAAGGCAAACAAATAAAGATGCAAAATATAAAGATGCCAAAAATAAAAAAGGAATAGTGAATAGAATTATGTAATCTATGTGATATTGTCAGAGAATTCAATAGAAGGATTTGGTGGTTGGAAGATTTTTCATAAGAGAGCAGGAGATAGAGGAGGAGGAAATGAAATATGTTGCCCACGCCAATTAAGTTTTCTTTTCATATTTGTGTCCTTTTCTCTCTCTCTCTCTCTCTCTCTCTCTCTCTCTCTCTCTCTCTCTCTCTCTCTCTCTCTCTCTCTCTCTCTCTCTCTCTTTATTGTTGATGAGTTTTGTGGTAATTAGACGACTCCGTGTTCCTGGAGCTTGATAATTTATTCGCACAGTGAGTGAAGCAATCTTTTCCCTCTCTCTCTCTCTCTCTCTCTCCACTCCCACGTCTCTGCTCCACAGAGCTGATTTATGGATATTGAGCAGATAAGAAAAGGGTTGATACAATGAGATCCCTCGTTTCACATTGTTATAAATAATTTTGTGCCGGCTAATTGGTTCTGAATTATGCTTCCTGCTATGAAGAATTAATAGTGTTTCCCTTGGTCTCTAGTGCATGATGCTGCATGCCTGCTGGGCTGTCAGATCTACTCCTGCATGCTCTTAAGTAGACCTTCATTATGGCTTACAGTAGGGGTTTCACAATATATCGTCCCACGATAATATTGCAATATTAAGAAGTGATGATATGTATTGCACAATATTTAGTAAAACTGTATTTGTTTTTCAATAACTTTTCAGATTATATTTGTTTTGCTGGTGAAAGTTACAGGAGTTCTTACTGTATGGTGTGTGTGGTATGAAATGTAAGATTACCATAATCACAGAAATCATTAATCATGTCTTCCATCATATTCAAGGGCTTTTAGAGTGAAATCAGTCACCTTCACAGTCTAGACGTGAGCTGAATTCCAGTACTCACATTTCTGCCTCCTCGCTTCCTCCGTCATCTGTCCTCCAGCGTGGCGGTGTTACGGTGAAACTGGTGACCTGCCGAAATATGTGACCATCTTGTGGACGTCTCGTAACTTACGTGGAGGTCTTTAAATACGTGGCCTGAATACAGCTAGGTTGAACTCTGCTGATTGATTTACGTTCGGACACTGATGTTATGTGATGTGTACGCGATTGTCACATATTTCGTCAGGTCACCAATTTCACCATAACACCGCCATGCTGGAGGACAGACGACGGAGGAAGCAAGGAGGCAGGCATTTCAGTATTGGAATTCAGCTCTAAGCGCTGCAGAAGGGAGGTGTGTGCATGTGTCTGTGTCCAGCTGACACTCGTTGATGCTGGTGCTGCATCAAGGCAATGATGTTTCTGCACGGTCAAATAGGCCTACATCTAAAACTAAGATAGCATCAAAGTGTCCCTCTCTGGTATTATAGATTTTTTCGGTTTGAGCTGTTGTAAATAACACTTGGTTGGTAAAATCCTTTATAAATAAAGCTCTTTAAAACTGAAGATGATAGCCAATGCCCTATATCGTGTATCGGATCGGATCATGAAATTAGCGTATCGTGACACCCCTAGCTTACAGTAAGAGAGTGGGTCTCAAAGAGGGGTCCGGGGACCAACCAGGGCGTGGGTGTAGGGGTACCCAGTGAGATGAGTTGATATAGCACAAAAACCTAGCCTCATCTCTGAGGAGAAAAGCCTTGTCACGGCCTAATGCAGAAAGTGCCTTTATGGCGGGACTTCTGCCGTATGTACTTCCCCCAGAAACTGTCTTTTTCGACCAATCAGATGCACGGAAGAATGTAAACAGCTCTTTAAAGCCTCAACGCCACTTTCTTGGGCGTTTAGACACTCAACAGGATAGGTCCAACCTAAGTTATACTTCGGTTATTTGCAAAAGTCTTGATTTTTTTCTGTTTTTTAATGTTATGGGGGACCCTGAAACGAGGCCTTTCCAGATGGGGGTCCGCAGATAAATACATATCAATTTGGGGGTCCTTGACATGAACATGTTTGAGAACCACAGCACTAGGACTGTGGTTCTCAATCTTTTAAGCACACGACCCCCCAAATAATCATATTTGAACTGGGTACCCATCAAACTAAATAATCATATTTGAACTGGGGACTCCCCACCCTGTAAAGCACATGAAATTAATGTTACATTTAGTTTGACTCGGTTCCACAGTTGAATATTGTGAAAATAGCCGATCGACAAGCTCACGGCACCTCGCGTTGCGAAGGTTGAGAGCCACTGCACTAGGAGACCGCCTTGTTTTCCCGAATACACTGTGACCCAAACATAGGGGTCACGACCCATTTTGTGTCACAGGCACATTCTTTTTATGGGTCGCGAGTAAATATCCAGGAGAACCTCTATACAAACATTTTAAACAGTCTGACCCCAATTAACCAACCTGCCAAAATAATTAAATTAAATAAATCAAGCATTAAGACAACTTCATGCTTCATAAAACATGACAGTGATTTTAATGTGGTGGCAGCACGCCACAGCATTACAATTGACATTCAATTAAAAAACACGGGCAATTAAACAACATTAAAGGCGCAAAGAGACGACGCTGAAGCTTATTAAATACTGTTTTCTTTCTTGGCTGTGTTGTAATTCGAATAATGATTTAATGTTTTTCATTGTACCTCCTTATAGAAATGTGTGTGTGTGTGTGTGTGTGTGTGTGTGTGTGTGTGTGTGCGCGCGCTTGTGCGTGTGTGCGTATATAAATGCACCATTTACAATTATACCGTTAGCATGTACTGTATCTATAAACAAAGTATGTAATTGCTTCACACATAATCTACATTGGGCCCTATTTCATCATAACACACATGTCCTTGTAGTCTCTAATGTTGTTCTTGGAATGAACCATTTGGAGGTAACAGCATGCCTGTATAATCAATCTAAATGTTCGGTTTTGGAACAGTATAGGCTCTAGGCAGGCTTTTTTTGACTTTTTGAAAGGAATATTGTTGTTGAAACCCTGTATCTTGTTTAAGCTATTTAAGCTTGTTTGCATAATGGTAATGCCCTACTTTGTCGTACAAAAGTGTCGTGCAAAGAAATAACGGAGTTGAGGACATACAGTACAAGGTTTCCCATCCAACAGCCATTATATTTAAAGGGGGATGCAACCTCAGGCTGATTTTTACGGGGCCAGAGCTCAGCTCTGGACCTGTTTTATTATTCGCTTTATTCTGTCACTTCTTCTGCCACTTTTCGCAGTTCTGGATGAACCGTGCTGTCGCTTTTTACGAAACTCGGCCATATGGTAGATGGTCATGAAAAACGATCAAGAAATAATTCTCACAATCTTTCGTCCAAAGGTGGCGCTATAGCACTCAATTGAAAAATGCCAACTTTGAACAGGTACAACTCATGCCCTGTTTGACCTACAGCCATGAAACTTGGATACACATATGCGTCTCCTCATGCTGAACAACTTTCACCCTCTGACTTTTGACCTCTGACCTTTAGATCTCCCACCATTTTGAATTATATGAAAAACAGTCATTGGCTCCTAACTTCTGCATTTTTTCACTTATGGAAAATCCGTTGGAAATTTTTGTAGGCAGTGGTCCAAAGTTCAAGTGTTAAACGTTTCGTGCAGATTGCTCAAAAATCCCAGGAGGAGATAGATTTTAACTATTACAGTTTTATGAAAATTATTCATCTGTGCCTAAAACATACATGCAGACTCACATTTCTTTGAAACTTTGCAGACATGTACAGGGTCATTCCAAATATCACTGAAACCAATCTTACTCCAATTGGCCAAAAGGGGGCGCTATAGCAATTTTTTGAAAAGGCAAACTTTAAACAGGCATAAGTCATGCCTCGTTTGGCCGAAAGTCGTGAAACTTGCTTACACATGTGCCTTGACTCATGAGGAACACACGTATCGATTTGACCATTAAGCTCCGCCCTTAGATTTTCCGCAATTTTGAGCAGTTTGAAAAATACTTGTTTTTGCCAGTTCTGGCTTAACCGTGCATACGCTTTTTACGAAACTCGGCCATATGGTAGATGCTCATGAAAAACTACCAAGAAAAAATTCTCACACTCATTCGTCAAAGGGTGGCGCTATAGCACTCAATTGAAAGTGCCAACTTTGAACAGGTACAACTCATGCCCTGTTTGACCTACAACCATGAAACTTCGATACACACATGCGTCTCTTCATGCCCGACAACTTTTGTGGTCTGACTTTTGACCTCTGACCTTTAGATCGCCCACCATTTTGAATTATATGTAAAACAGTCATTGGCTCCTAACTTCTGCATTTTTTCACTTATGGAAAATCCGTTGGAATTTTTTGTAGGCAGTGGTCCAAAGTTCAAGTGTTAAACGTTTCGTGCAGATTGCTCAAAAATCCCAGGAGGAGATAGATTTTAACTATTACAGTTTTATGAAAATTATTCATCTGTGCCTAAAACATACATGCAGACTCACATTTCTTTGAAACTTTGCAGAAATGTACAGGGTCATTCCAAATATCACTGAAACCAATCTCACTCCAATTGGCCAAAAGGGGGCACTATAGCAATTTTTTGAAAAGGCAGACTTTAAACAGGCATAAGTCATGCCTCGTTTGGCCGAAAGTCGTGAAACTTGCTTACACATGTGCCTTGACTCATGAGGAACACACGTATCGATTTGACCATTAAGCTCCGCCCTTAGATTGTCCGCAATTTTGAGCAGTTTGAAAAACACTTAAACCCAGGATTTTTCAGCTATTTGCGTGAAACTGTATCATCTCTGTGATCTCCTTTTTCACAGTTACTTGTCTGTTGGGCCAATGGCGTCTCCCTTAAATGAATGCCTCACAATCTCAAGGTCGCCAGTTCAAGCCTCACTTGATGCAGACTTAATTTAAGTTGAATTGCAAACAACATGACTGTATCAATGAATACATGTGCAAATGGTAAAGATAACCTGAAATGCTTATTTGAGAGTACATTTTTTCAACGTATGACATACTTTATCTGAAAATAGCTGATCTACAATCTCACAACTTTTCATGGTTTGTGAGCTTGTAGATCGGCTACTTTCACTCGTTTTGGTTCTGAGGAGATGTACAATTTCTTCATTGGTAAATGGTTTGTGAACGAGTGATCTTAGTGTTAGTGAAACAGGGGCTTGGTTCATGAAAGAAGGCAAGAGTTTATGATCTTCAACAGACAATATCAGCCTGGACAAAGCTATAGCACTATAGGTAGTGTTGCAGCCTATTAGTCTGAAGGTTGAGAGTTCGAATCCTGTTAATGGCAGTAGGTTGAGATGTCCAATCAAACCATTATGTTTCCATCTCTCTCTCTCATCAATCTATTGTTTCCATGTCACTCTCTCTCTCTTCAATCTATTCCGTTTCCATGTCTCTCTCTCTCTCTCTCTATTCACTGGCCCCGTATTATCGCTGCTTGCAGCTATATTTGTAGTTTGTTTTCCAGTTCAGGTTAAAAACTACAACAGATTAAAAACATGGCAGACTAGTATATGACACAGCTACACCAAACAAATGAATAATGAGTGTGTTAGGTTTTCATAGGCGAGTCCTGAGCCAAGGGCCAATGTGCAAGCATGATAAGACAGTATTGACACACCTCATATCTAACACACCCGATATTAACCTACGGTATTAGACCTGAAGCCGATTCTACAAATGTCTTGAAAAAAACATATGTTTCTATATCAGTGGTACATTTTCACGCCAAGGACCCCCAAAATTATATGTATTTGGCCACCGACCCCCATCTCAAAGTGTTCTAGGGACCCCCAGAAGCAAAGAATAGAGTTAAAAATGTTCGCTTTAAAAAATATTCAAAGATTTGCACACATTTTCACGATTTTTGAATAGCCAAAGTGTAAAATAATGCTTTTTAGCTCGAATGAAAAAGTGACACAGATGCGTTCCAGGTCTTAATGGGCTAATGTGATTAGCTGCAGCTGTGTTGCTAACATCACTGTGTACTGTAAGGTCAGTGTGATGCAGCCTGCCATGTTTTTACCCTGCTGTAGTTTTTAACCTGAAGTGGGAAAACACACTACAAAATCAGCCTAGGGTTTCACGCCCCTTTACTTAACTATCAACTGTGAAGATTTAGTGAGAGCCAAATAATAGCCCAATATAGGCCAATGTAAACCATGTCGATATGGAGGGATTTGCAGTGGATCTACGTGGTAGCAGAGATATCATCATGGAGATAGCATGCATGCTACTGACCTGCACTAGGGTATTAGTATATCTGTACCCCTGGCAACGTGCTTCTTCAGCACCGTGGAGAGAGGCTTGAAAACATTCCATATCGTTGCTATCAGGCGGAAACCTTGTATGTCAATAAATTGAAAAAATATATAATCTGCGTTTCAGTCAAGGGTCTGGGCTAGCTTCCGAGTTGTAAATTGAGAGTGTATAGGAAGTGACAGTTAATATGAATGGCCTGTAGTCTCGCTGTTTCACCCCTGCTGGTGTCAGAAGCAATAGGCTCTATGCACAGCAGCCATATTGGGAATTAATTGGGCCCCTTCCTTACTTCCTTCACAGGTGTTACCAATGATACTAATTAAGGCTCTGTTCCATGTAGTGTGGCATAGTGGTTGTCTTATTTTGAAGGACCCCCATAACTCCGAGAGTGTACAAATGGAACCAAATGGACCTTTCCGGGTCCATTTGGTTCCATTTGTACACTCTCAGAGTTACACACCCACCATAAGGGGCCATTTGGGAACCAAAATGGAGTGTTTCTAGTGAGCCAACATGCACAATATCAGCACGCTGACCAGAATGGAACAGAGCCTTCATTAGCATCATTGGTAACACCTGTGAAGGAAGTAAGAAGAGGCCCAATTGCTTCCCAATATGGCTGCTGTGAGCCTATTACGCTCCATTCAAGCGGATATGTTTTTGCCAAACTTTACACTTCATTGTATTACCTTAATACACATTGTCATAAATACTATGTGCCTCCAGTCGGTAGTTTAAAGTCTTCTTTCAATCACCATGATATGCGTTTTGGTAAATTATGGTCCCATTTATTTAAACATTTATTGTATAATACTGCAGGAGGGGCGTGGCCACCTTGTGATGATTTGATTGACAATCTACACAATCAATTGCATTATTTCCCCACCCCCGCTCTGGTCCCAACCAATAGCATTCATTTCCGTGTACATTTTTCGGACCGGATATGGAAAGCTGGTGGATTTGAAATTGCTGAAAAATAGGTTTCATTTACAGGCTGTAGAGTCTATGGGCGTAACGTTGTCCATTATTTTTTTACTGTCTATGGCTCCAGTGGATCTAATGTAGTTATTTTGTCACAAGCTCTGCCAAGTCTCATGTTTGGAGTCGTCTGAAAACGGCGTAATTCCCGTTGAAGCAGAAGTCAGAGGTCTATAAGTGCTATATAAGTCTGATGCATTATTATTGTTATTATTATTATTATAGTAGAGGATGAACAGGAAAGGTGACAGGAAAGCACGGTTCCTTGTGGAGGACCGGTCTTGCTCACCGGCACAATCTGACAGGCTGTTATTACAGCGATTCAAGGAAAATGGGTTCACACGCCGGCGGTGACCCTCCTATTCCCACACGGCCTCGGTACCTCCTGACTCCTGAGCCACGGACACAGACACCATTATGCTTGGTAGTGTTACAGAATGTTTATGCGTGCGTGGGGTCCAGCAGCTAAATCAGTTGAACCACTTTAACCCTATTATGCGTGGACTATTATGAAAATAGCCGATCTACTTGTAAGCTCACAACGTGCTGCAGTGCGACGCGTTGTATATCTGCAAAGTAACTAGTAACTAAAGTTTTCAAATAATTGTAGTGGAGTAAAAGTACAATATTTGTCCCCCCCACGCACGCACGCACGTACGCACGCACGCACGCACGCACGCACGCACGCACGCACGCACGCACGCACGCACACACACTGTAGATCTACTGTAAGAGGCACAGCTTAATATTTGGCTGATTAAGGACATTTAAACAAAATGCTAATTCATTACAACGTGTGGGCGCTGACTGAGTAGTTAGGATTTAGAAATAACATTTGTAAAATCCCCAGAAACAAAGATTTGAGTTACAAATGTTTGCTTTAAAAAATATACATATATAAAAAGATTTGCACAAATGTTCATGATTTTTCAAAAAAATAGCAGATCTACAAGTTGTTGAATGGCCAAAGAAATCTAAAATGACAGAGGTGCGTTCCCGGATTCGTTGTGAATTTGTTGAGAAGAAACAACAGAAATCGTGTTGGGTTCCTTGGCACAAAATATTTTCAGTTGGTTGTCCGCAGCCAAATAAATATTAATTTGGGACGAGAACCAGTGCATTGAACCATGATCACGCACGTCCTTGAGGCTTATCAAAGGAGTAATTTAGCCAGTCAGTCGCACAGTGAGGGTTTCACAGTGTTTCATCAGCCCAGCGCTGTCTGTCTGCAGTCTTGTCATTTAGCATGACAGCCTCACCCTGCTCCACGCAGCAGTTCCATGGAGCGGCAGCAGCATGTCCATCAACACTACAGGATGTAGTTCATCTCATGTCAGGAGTGAATGTTATGACGCTGTAATGAATGTGTGTTTATTTATTTGAAAAGGATCCCCGTGCCATGGCAATCAGCTAATCTTACTGGGGTCCACACCACATAAAAAAAACGACAACATTAAATTGCATTAATTCACATTACAGTTACATCAATATCAATTATAAAAACAGATTAAAATATAAACACTGGTATGAAACAACAATTTTTGGGTGGTAAATTATTCCAATAAACTATGCCTCTATACAATGATTGTTTTTTTTTTCATTGAGTTTGTCTTTGAACTAGGTACAAGTATATATGACCATTAACACATTCCACGCCAGAGTTTAATATCATAATGTACTCACCAGTACCTTAAGATTACCTTAAAGGACAACTTTGGTTTTTTACAACCAAGGTTTATATTTTAGCTTGTAATTAAAGTAAATAAATGATGAGTGTCATTTTTTTTTCATTTACTGCTTTCTATAGTTTTAGCATTTTTTGCGATATTTTTTACAGTGGGCGGGGGCATTCTGTCCGGTGGCTAAATATGCCTTTTTTACACAATAAAAAAGGTCCGGCTGTCTGAGATGGCCAGATGTGAGTTATTGGGGGCTAGAAGAGCTACTGTAAATAATAATAAAGAAAACGCCGGGTTAATGTGTTAAAAAAATACATATTTAGCCACCGGACAGAATGCCCCCGCCCACTGTGAAAACACTGTAAAAAAGATTGTGAAAATTGCTAAAACTATAGAAAGCAGTAAATTTAACATTTTTAACACTCATCTTTTATTTACTTTAATTACAATCTAAAACATAAACATTGGTTGTAAAAAAACAAAGTTGTCCTTTAAGATTGCGCGTTAAACTGTCTGTAGACACACAGGGTAGCTGTGTGAGTGGCCCAGAGAAGACCGTTTCAATCGGCGACATTCCATTTTGCAGTAGTCGCGGTTTATGTTAAACAGCGTTCAGGGAGGAGAAAAAAAACTCTGAGATAATGGAGGATTAGGGGAAGATTTAGAGCGACGGCGGGTGGGAAAGAAAATCTCCGGATACGGATATTTCCATATCCGGGTGTGCTACAATGAAATGTGTTACTGCGAGGGAGGCCTACAATGAAATGTGTCACTGCGAGGGAGGCCTACGATGAAATGTGTCACTGCGAGAGAAAAAAAAAGAAAAGAAAGACCACGGCACGCTGCGCAATTATTTAGGTTTGCGTAGAACTATGCGATTGGCACGCAATGTGTTAACAGCATATCTTGTATTGTGATTATGTGTGTCATACAATAATCTATCTGGTCAAACATACAAAGGCATCTTTGAGTTGAATTACACAACAGGAAAATGTGGCCAAGCTTGAGGAAATCCTTGAGGAAAACGGGTTCACTTGAAGTCTAGAGTGACTGTTATGAAGCTGTAATGAATGGAGTTCAGAGTGCTTATACCAATTACGTATACTAATTAAGGCTCTGTTCCATTTAGTGTAGCCCAGTGGTTTTCAAACTGTTTTACTTTCAAGGACTCCCCATAACTTTGAGGATGTACAAATGGAACCAAATGTACCCTTACGGGTCCATTTGGTTCCATGGTTCCATTTGTGTTCCGGGTGTGTAACTCCCAGAGTTGCACACCAGTAAAGGGCCAATTGGAAACTCCCTCAAGGAACCATGAGGGTCCATGGACCACCCTTTGAGACCCACTGGTGTAGCAGAGTGTTTCCAGTGAGCCAACATGCACGATATCGGCACCCTGACTCTGTTTGACCCTTCATCTTATCTTATCTTACTACTATATAATTGACAAAAGCTCCGAAAGTTCGTCCGGGGTAAGCAAGCACAGGATCACTCCATTTGCCCCGAAACTTGCCACAGACTGTTGATCAGAGCTATGGCTATATTTTAGGCATCTTACCCCACCTCGATCTGTGATCAGACTCTCGGTTTGATTGATTCTCTGATTTGCCTATCAGATCCTCAGCCTGATCTGGCAGGTTGCCATAGCAACCAGATACAGGAAGTCTGACCTCTTTATCACATGACCGAGGTTGGGAGGTTGGGACTAGAGGTTAGGGCCGCAAAGCAAAGCAGGGAGGGAGGAGAGGAGAGGAGAGGAGAGGAGAGGAGAGGCCAGAAGGGCCGGACTTCGCATGACGTGTGTGCAGAGTGACTAGGCCAAGTAAGTAAATAGGGAAGAACTTGAACAATACAATGTGGGCAAGGATAAAGAGGTTACACACACCACTAAAGCACGAGGAGGAAATTGACTATTTTCGAAGGGCTGACAGAGGAAATGTTTGGAGACTATGACGAGTGGTGGTTTAAACAATGGTTGCAATAGCGGTGGTGTCTTAGAAGGGATGACGGAGGAAAGTCTGGAGAGTTTGAACACCCTGACATCTGATGAGTTTTGGACTCTGTCTGTCTGGACCAACCTCAGATCAGGCCTCAGATCTAGGGCCTAGATGTGAGGGCCGCGACGGAAAGCTGATGTGACGACGGAAAGCTGATGTGACGACGGAAAACTAGATGTGAGGGCCGCAAAGCGGCCCTGACATCTAGTTAGTATAATTGGTAGCACCTGTGATTGAAGGAAGCAAAGGAAGAGGTCCAATTTATTTCCAATATGGCTGCTGTGCATAGTCTATTTATTCTGCACATGGTACAAGATTTCGCAGATATTGCTGCTATTGTTAATTTTGCTTGTATCTCTCTCCCACACACGCACGCACGCATGCACGCACGCACGCACGCACGCACACACACACACACACACACACACACACACACACACACACACACACACACACACACACACACACACACACACACACACACACACACACACACACACACACTGTAGATTTACTGTAAGAGGCATAGTATTTGGGACATTAACAAAAATGTTAATGAATTACGACGCGTGGGCGCTGACTGAGTACTATATTGTCAACGTTCATCTGCTGTGATGCTGTTAGAATATATTTGCTTACATTCTGTAAGCAAATATAGGTCAGTTGAGTCATAAGAAATCCATATCTTTGCTGTCTGTCGGGCAGAAACCCTGTATCTCCATATTTCAACTTTTTATGTTTTTTTTAAATAAATTGATGCCCTGCTTCGACAATTTACAGTGTCACACAAAAGTAGCAAAAAAATAGCCGATCTACAAGCTCACAATGCGACGATGTTCTGGAGGCCCTTCTAAAAAAGACATCTGCTCCTCTTCACATAGGGGCTTAAGATAGTCATTAATTCATTCTCTCTGCCTTTTCTCTGCAGGTAATGAAATGGTTGACCTGTTGCAGTGATGAAATGTGCTTTTTATTAATTTTCCACAGCCAAACTCCAGCCTTGAATACAGATACAGTATGCTAATAATTCTCATGCAATTACAAAGGAACGTTGACAATGAAACGGGCCTAGGGGGAAGACCCGGAGATGATGTTCAGAGATTATGAGGCCCATACATACTCGAGTGCAGGGGTCTTTCAATGGGTTTTTCAAGCCAAGGACCCCTTGGCTGAGAGAGAGATGAAGCAGGGACCCCCCCTCCCCCACTACATATTGTATAAATTATGTTGTGGATGATTTCACAGATAGCTTCATAGACAGATTGACTGAACTGTCATTGTGTAACGTTGTGTTGGATTCATGTTGATGTGTATGCGCAGTCAGTTAACCAGTTTAAACCCTCAATACTTGTGCTTGGTCTGTTCTTTCCCCCCACACTACATCAAAACTTCATTGCCAATCTACAAGCCCACAACGCCACGCAGCACAAGGTGTTGTTGAGCTTGCAGATCTGATATTTTCGGCTAATGTTCCCCTCCCCCCCGGGCTTGCCCTAATTTCTAATTTTCAATACTTTTACTTCTACTCCTATACATCTCAGTGGCAAATATTGTACTTTCTACTCCACTACAATTATTTCAGAACTATACTGTAGTTACTTGTAGATTTGTATGATTATAAAACATACACTACCTACTTCAGCCCTATATATACTTTGGCTATTTGAACATAGTATCGGCTATTTTCAAAAGTGTTCCATACATTTTGAAAACTTTTGAAATGGGGACATTCTGTATAATGAGTACTTATGGCACTTGAAGTATATTTTGATGCCAGTACTTTTGTACTTTTACTCAATTACGTTACGAATACAGGACTTGTACTTGTAACAGAGTATTTCTACATTGTGGTATTGAAATGTGAGTACTTCTTCCACCACGGTTGAAAAGAGACTAATTAGAGATTAATTAGAAAAAGTGCTCCTCTGAATACAGGTCTCCCCCAGGTCAGGTTGGTTATTGTGGGCCAGCAATGTTCGGAATTCGCCAATCAGGATGGAATAGGAAAAATCTGATAGATCCGTCTTGATCACATGACCATAGAGATAATGTGTACCATTTTGCGTGATGTTTGGAGAAAATCTCTAGAGCAATATTTAAAAAAATGTTTTGCAAAAATCGGCCTCCTGGTGGCGCTATAAAAGGCAGATGTAAGAAATGCAGGGCATAGGTTTTTCCTTGCCCTCTAGGGAGTGTGCATACAAAGTTTTAAGCAGATCGGTGCAGTTATAGGTAAAAACGTGAATCGTTATGGCGCCACCATTAGGCTTATTTGAACAATTTCAACTGGCATTTCTTCCTCGGCCTAGTGGGAATGTGCGTGCAACATGTCACGGATTGACGCCTGGCAGACACAATAATACAGGCTTTAGACGTGCATGTGTTCTTCCTTTTATGAGACGTTGGCATCAACTCCGTATCCACGTTACCAAGGAGGCCAACCTTTTCATTCAAGTTCAGAGGCAGCGGAATGAAAGAGCGGCCATGTTTCCTTTCCACCCGTTTGGCTTTTCTCTCCTCCTGTCTTTGTGCGATAGACCTGCAACAACAACGGCGGCAAACGAGACGTTAAAACGTTTTTTTCCCTAGCCGCCGGCGCGATGGTACAACCCTTAATTGAAAAGGTCAGAGTAAAAAGGCTTTGCATTATTCCAGAGTTACAGTATGTGTTATTCAGAATGCATTCTGCCGTGTTTGCCTTTGGATGTTACCAGCCATGTTTATCTGTAAAGGCCCTTTGATGATCCCCCCGCTTTCCTGTTCTCTACGCCCACTCCTCTAAGACCCTCTGATGGATGAATGGAGTCGTGGGATGGAGCTGTGGTACAGTATTTCTCCTCTTTGGAACCCACCATGGTGTTCATTGTTCGGAGATGCTTGATTATAATATTTTCCTGGTTTTGGCATTTACTATATTTGTGAGGGCAAAATGTCTCCACGAGTAGAGTAGAAATTGAGAAATAGAATTGAACATTTTTACCGGTCCTCATGAGACTTAATGGTTGCTTTAGGGTTGTTTGCCTAGAGTTAAGCTCCTTACACACCGGGGGCGATTTTTTTCATGCGAATATGTTTTTTTTAAAACCTTATAAAGTCAATGCAAACTTCCATGGAGCGGAAAAGGGAAAAAGCGAAGCGAAATAGCGTCTTTTAATTATTCGGAACGAGTCAGAATTTTGCGTATATTCGCATAATCGCCGGTGTTTAATGACCTTTAGTCTTGCAATCAGGAAACTCTTCAGGTTAGCGTTTGGCATTTATAAGTTACAGTCGATTTTTAGGGGTGAGGGTTGGAGTCAGAGACTAGGCAGAGTAGGCTTTCATAGGCCCTCAAACTTGACTCTGTCTTTATACCCTCTTTAGAATTACAGGATCTATTAATTGTGGCAATATGCCACACCTGTAACAATCGCTCATTAATAGGCCAATATGACGTGCATGGAATCCAGAGAAGTGCTATACACGCACACCAAACCTTTTTGAGATGCCTGCAAAGACCAGTAGACCAGGGGGAGATCAAAGTGGCCGCACGCTCATAGCTTCAGTGCTAACAACGTTTACTTTATTGACGACGACGTGAGAGATAAAAAAAAAATACAAAGCAAGCGTTTCAGCACGCATGCTGCCTTCCTGATGGCAGATGCATGCATGGGAGCAGGTTCTCTCAGGGGCGAGTATGTTTACGAGCGTGCCCCGGAGAATGAAACGGAGAGACCGACAGAAAGAGATAGAGCGTGACAGGAACAACACCACTTTGTCACACATGACCGTGATATCTCTGTGTGTACAGGTAGTACACGGCCATATCAGATCGCGTGACAAAAGCACACTTTCCTTGTGAGGGGTGAGAGAATAGCCCTTGTGAGAGCCATATTGAAAAGAATTCTGTTTAGAGTATTTTTGAGTACTTTGAGTATTTGGATTACATTTCTTGATTGCCATTATGCTGTGCATGCTTGTGAGTTTGCAGCTAATTAAGTCCATTGTGCCAGTTGCTAGAACAGCCACTGATTAGAAGCTTTTCTGTATTAACAGCACCTGTGTCTAGAAATGTTTGTCAGTCTAGAGCTGGAAGCCTAAGAGCAAAGACAGTTTTTTGACCCTGTTAAGAACATACAAAACCTGTTAAGATAGAACCACCTTTTTGAACACTTGGAACGTATATGTCATGTTTGTTTTTTCTGTGCACTTTTTTCTTCACTAAAAAGTTAAAAGACATCAAGGTGTGATTTTTTGGAGTCAAGCTTACTTGTTTTTTGGGCTTTCACTGAACTTAAGAATTGGAACCAACATTTTGTCAAAAAACTAGCTCATGAGAAGCAAGTCTAATGGAAGACTAACATCGCTGGAATTACCCACAAAAGAAACTCAAGAAGTTACAGTGACTGTTAATCTTGTGGAAAAAGAAGAAGAAAAGGAAATAAGCATTGCACTGGTGAGCTAAATATTGTTGATTTTGTCATTGAAGTTTTTGAAGATATATCCAAGCCTATATCTGAAGACAGTGCACTTAAGGAACAGTTTGCAACGTTTTATTGGAAGCTTTTTTGTGAAGTTTAAACATTGCACTGTATTTGCATTGAAAAAACGAAAATGCCAGATGATGCAACAACCATGGCCACAGATACTCCTAGCCACCACAAGAGGGTGCCAGTACTCACAGAAAAGGCTATGGAAGAGAAACTCCATAGACTAATTGGATCTAGGAGAGCAAAACTAGGGCATATAACTAACACAATTAACGAATTGGATATGCTGACGAAAGATGTAAGCAATGTGGATAAAGTTGAACAAATGGTTCTGGCTGACCTTGCAACGCTGTGTACAGAATTCAGTGGTGTTAATGATGAAGTGACAAATCTTTTACCTAAAGAAGAGGTTACTGCTGATCAGAATAATTGGTATGAACCGAAGATAGCACCAGTCAGAGATTTTGTCAAAGCAACTCAAGAATGGATTGATGGCGTGCGTGAAATAAATAAAGAAGGCCCTCTCAAAGAGGGTGAAGAGGAAGATGAAATCACGCCTGGTGACAGTGCTTCTAATGTGCATACTTCAAGAGTATCCTCTACCACGTCTTCTGCACGTAGAAAAGTAGAAGCAGAAAGGGCAGCACTGCTGGCACGGGCAGCTAAGTTAAAGGAGAAGCAAGCCCTTGAATTGGAAGAAGCCCAATTGAAAGCTAAGAAAGAACAGCTGGAGCTAGATACAGCCATTGCAGAATCTGATGCCAAGTTACAAGTACTTGAAGATTATGCAGGCACCCAGGATGGAATGAATGACTACTTAAAGTCACGTGGTGCAAAGACATCAAAAGTAGGCTCTAAGACATCGAAGACAGGACCACCAAAGGCATCTAAAGAGTCAGAGGAGCGGTCTCTAACACAACGTTTCGAAAGGAAGGTTGCCGTGGCACCTTCAGGAAGTGAGAAAGACGGCTATGAAGTGATAAGGCGTCAGAATCAGATTACAGAGATGCTCGTCACACAGCAACAATTGTCTTATCTCCCTAAAAGAGACATTCCTGTGTTCCTTGGTGACCCACTCACCTACAGGTCCTTTATTAGAGCCTTCGATCACGCCATAGACAGCAAGGCGGGGAACAGCAGAGACAAGCTGTATTATTTGGAGCAGTTTACCAGTGGAGAACCACAACATCTAGTCTGCAGTTGTGAACATATGGACCCGGACAGAGGTTACAAAGAAGCCAGGGCGCTACTTCAGAAGCATTATGGTGACGAGCTGAAGATAGCCAATGCCTACATAGAAAAGGCTCTGAAGTGGCCTCAGATGAAGTCTGAGGACGGGAAAGCAATGAACACATACGCTCTTTTCCTTATTGGATGTCGAAATACCATGGAAGATATTGAGTTCATGAATGAGATGGACAACCCCACGAATATGAGAGTCGTTATCTCAAAACTTCCTTACAAAATGAGAGAGAAGTGGAGGGTAACAGCGTTTGACATTCAAGAAAGACATGGGAAAAGAGCCAGATTCTCAGACTTGGTGACGTTTATCTCCCGACAAGCACAGATTGCAAGTTATCCGCTGTTCGGAAATATTCAAGACAGTAGCACAGCTACTGAAGTTAAACCAAAGAGCAGTTTTGATACCAAGACCCTGAAGTCTGCCAAGCCAAAGGGAATCAGTTTTGTTACAACTGTAACTTCTGCTGAAGAGGAGAAGTCACAATACTCACCTTCCAAAAAGAATGTACCATCCAACACTGTAAATGCTTTCCAGAAACCCTGCTTGTTCTGCCAGAAGAATCACGCACTGGATGTATGCAGAACTATAAGAGAAAAGCAGGGTAAAGACAGAGTTGAGTTCCTGAAGAAAAGAGGCCTCTGCTTTGGTTGTCTTACGCAGGGACACTTAAGTAAGGACTGCAAAAAGAGGATGACATGTCAAGAGTGTTCTCAGAAACATCCAAGCATCTTGCATGTCGACAAAGAAGACAGTGTTCAGTCAAAGAAGAATGAGGACAGCAACACTGAGGAAAGGAGCATCACAAGCGCCCTCGTGTCACTAGAGCAAGAGACCTGTGGACGCACTGGGGCCGGAGATGAATGTATCCTTGCAATAGTACCTGTAATGGTTAAGTCCAAGAAAAGTGAGAAGACTGTGAAGACATACGCCTTCTTGGATCAGGGAAGTTCAGCCACCTTCTGTACTGAAGCACTCATGAGGCAGCTGAACATCAGAGGCAGGAAGACAGAGATCCTTCTGCGGACTATGGGCCAGGAGAAGCTGGTTCCCAGTTACATCCTGTCTGACCTGGAAGTGTGTGGACTCGAGTCGAAAGATTACATTGACCTACCGAAAGCCTTCACACATAGGGACATACCGGTGAAGAGGGAGAACATTCCCCGGCCAGAAGATGCGATGAGATGGCCTTACTTGAAAGAGGTACAAATCCCGCAGCTCGAAGCAGAAGTCGGCCTACTGATCGGGACCAACTCGCCTAAAGCTATGGAGCCATGGCAGGTGATTAATAGTGAAGAGGACGGACCCTACGCAGTTAAGACCATCCTTGGTTGGGTAGTGAATGGGCCTGTAAGAAGAGAGGATGACATCACATCAGCAGATGGTGGTCGCAGTCACACAGTCAACCGCATTTCCGTAGCAAGCATTGAAGAACTGTTAGTCCAACAGTACAATACAGACTTCCCAGAACAAAGCTGTGAAGACAAAACAGAGATGTCTCAAGAAGATCACAAGTTCATGCGGTCAGTCACTAAGTCTGCTGAGCTTGTTGATGGACATTACTGTATCGGCTTGCCATTGAGGAATGAGACTGCCAATATGCCAAACAACCGCTGTGTAGCTGAGCAGCGTACAGTTGGTTTAAAAAGAAAGCTCAGCAAGAACCCAGACTTCCATGAAGACTACAAGGGATTCATGGCAGGAGTAATAGAGAAAGGCTATGCTGTGAAAATCCCCAAAGAGGAGCTTAGCCGAGAGGATGGACGTGTATGGTATATACCTCACCATGGGGTTTACCATCCAAAGAAAAACAAGATCAGGGTAGTCTTTGACTGCACTGCAAGGTTCCAAGGAACATCACTGAACGATCAGCTGCTTCAGGGACCTGATCTAACTAACACCCTCATTGGCGTCCTGACAAGGTTCAGAGAGGAGCCTGTCGCTATGATGGCCGACATAGAGGCGATGTTCTATCAGGTCAGGGTTCCAGACAAAGATGCTGATCTACTGCGCTTCCTTTGGTGGCCGGGTGGTGACCTGAGTCAACCCGTAGAAGACTACCGAATGACTGTGCACCTGTTTGGAGCCACATCGTCTCCCAGTTGTGCATCATATGCCCTAAGAAGAACAACTGAAGACGGAAGGAACGAAACAACACCGGAAGTGGTGGACACAGTCCTCAAAAACTTCTATGTTGATGACTGTTTGAAGTCTGTGTCCTCAGAAGGTCAAGCTGTTGCTCTGGCAAGGGACCTCAGTGCCTTATGTCACACTGGAGGGTTCCGTCTGACCAAGTGGGTCAGCAACAGCAGAGTTGTCTTGTCGTCTATCCTGGAAGAAGATAGAGCTACTGAAGTCAAAAATTTGGACTTGAGCCATAACCAGCTTCCTATGGAGAGAGCTCTTGGTATCCAGTGGTGCACTGAATCAGATACGTTCCAGTTCAAGATGCAGCCACAGGATAAACCAGTCTCAAGACGAGGGATTCTCTCCGTGGTCAGCTCCGTTTATGACCCCCTCGGTTTTCTAGCCCCCTTCGTTCTGCCTGCAAAGCTTCTACTAAGAGATCTGTGTAGAGAGAAGAAAGGCTGGGATGATGAAATCCAGGGGGAGCAGGCACAAAGATGGATGAAGTGGTTAGCCGACCTGACACAACTCGCAGATTTTCGCTGGGAAAGATGCCTCAAGCCTGTAGGGTTTGGATCTACAGGGATGGCACAGCTCCATCATTTTTCAGATGCCAGTGAGAATGGCTACGGCACAGCTACCTACATCTTACTGACAAATGCACAAGGCAAGAAACACGTCTCCTTTCTGATGGGCAAGTCCAGAGTGGCACCGCTCAAGCAGGTTACTATACCGCGGATGGAATTGACGGCAGCCGTCGTCGCAGTCAAGATCGACAAGATGATGAGACAGGAGCTTCAAGTAACACTTGAACCGTCTGTCTTCTGGACGGATAGTACTACTGTACTGAAGTACATCGAGAATGATACGGCTCGCTTCAAGACTTTTGTAGCCAACCGAATTTCGATTATCCGTGAGGCTACTACCCCAACCCAGTGGAGGTATGTAAACACCTCAGTTAACCCAGCAGATCACGCTTCAAGAGGTCTGAAAGCTGAGAACTTTTGTCAATGTGAGATTTGGATTCATGGCCCGAGTTTCCTGATGAAAAATCAAAGTGAGTGGCCAGAAAGACCAGATCAGTTGAACCATGTTGAGGAAGATGACGTCGAGATCAAAAGGTCAGCTGTAGTCAGTCTTCTTACCACAGACACGAACACTGCTACACTGAGTAAGCTAATTGACCACTACTCAAGCTGGCATCAGCTGAAGAAAGCAGTGGCTTGGTTTCTCCGGCTAAGGGAGTTGCTGCTGCACCTAAGTGGCACAAGGAAAGAGCTACAAGCTACCATCAGTCACTCTGAAGATGACCCAGTCAAGCAAGAGATGCTTCTCAAGCAACAACTGGAGAAACATAGAACAACTTTGGAAAAGAAGCCGCTCACGGTTGAAGACCTGAACATGGCTGAACAAGAGCTAATTCTTTTCAGCCAGAAGCATTCATTCCCGGAGGAAATTGATGTTTTGCAAAGAAGGGCACATGTCAAGAAGAGTAGCCCACTTTACAAGTTGGACCCAGTTCTGCAGGATGGAGTGTTGAGAGTAGGTGGACGGTTAAGTAGGTCTGCTATGCCAGAAGAGGCCAAGCATCCCGCCATCCCTTCAAAGCACCAAAGAGTTGCTACTCTCATCCTTCGACACATCCATCAGGAAGTTGGGCATTGTGGTAGGAATCACATGCTCGCAAAGTTGCGGCAGAAGTATTGGATTCCTAAAGCTAACTCTGCGGTGAGAATAATTGTCTCAGAATGCACTGTGTGCAGAAGATTGAATGCCAAGGTTGGAGAGCAGAAGATGGCAGATCTGCCAGAAGACCGCTTGCTGCCCGACAAACCCCCCTTCACGAATGTAGGGGTGGATTACTTCGGACCATTTGAGGTCAAACGAGGGCGCAGTATGGTCAAACGATACGGTGTAATCTTCACCTGCCTCACAATCAGAGCAGTTCATATCGAAGTAGCCCACTCTCTGGATACCGATTCTTGTATCAACGCTCTGCGTCGCTTCATCAGCAGAAGAGGACAGGTGGCTGTTATACGTTCCGATAATGGTACAAACTTTGTCGGAGCAGAGAGGGAGCTGCGTGAAGCTATTAAGGAACTTGATCAGTCCAAGATACAGGATGTGATGTTGAAAAAAGGGATCAAGTGGACATTCAATCCACCAGCTGCTTCCCACCATGGAGGTGTATGGGAAAGGCAGATCCGAACAGTAAGGAAGATTCTGAATTCAGTGCTCAAGCAGCAAACCATGGATGATGAAGGTCTTCAGACCGTCTTGTGTGAGGTCGAGGCCATCATCAATGATCGTCCCATCACCAAGGTCTCAGATGATCCGAACGATCTTGAGGCACTTACTCCGAATCATTTGTTGTTGTTGAAGACACAACCAAATGTGCCTCCAGGTGTTTTCAAGAGAGAAGATCTGTACGCGCGACGGAGATGGAGACAAATCCAGTACCTTGCTGACCTATTCTGGTCAAGATGGACCCATGAGTACTTGCCGCTCCTTCAGGAACGGAAGAAATGGTCGACAGTAAGAAGGAATTTCCAACCTGGAGACGTCGTTCTGATTGTGGATGACTCCGCTCCTAGAAATTCATGGATGATGGGAAGAATCCTCAAGACCATGCCAGATTCAAGGGGAGTTGTGCGTCGTGTCAGTGTGCAGACGAAAACCAGCACCCTTGAGAGACCAATCACGAAGCTCTGTCTGCTACAAGAGGCAGTGTGAAGAGTTCCTAACATCAGTAAAAGAACGTATTTCAGTTGATTTGTTGATATTAATATGTATGGCTCTAGTAATGCTAAGTTGTAATTGTTATGCTTCCCGCCTAGCCAATTAGGGGCCGGAAATGTGAGAGCCATATTGAAAAGAATTCTGTTTAGAGTATTTTTGAGTACTTTGAGTATTTGGATTACATTTCTTGATTGCCATTATGCTGTGCATGCTTGTGAGTTTGCAGCTAATTAAGTCCATTGTGCCAGTTGCTAGAACAGCCACTGATTAGAAGCTTTTCTGTATTAACAGCACCTGTGTCTAGAAATGTTTGTCAGTCTAGAGCTGGAAGCCTAAGAGCAAAGACAGTTTTTTGACCCTGTTAAGAACATACAAAACCTGTTAAGATAGAACCACCTTTTTGAACACTTGGAACGTATATGTCATGTTTGTTTTTTCTGTGCACTTTTTTCTTCACTAAAAAGTTAAAAGACATCAACGTGTGATTTTTTGGAGTCAAGCTTAGGGGCGGCCATAGCTGAATGGTTAGTGAGCCAGCCTAGGGAGCCAGAAGCCCTGGTTGCCCCAGGTTCGATTCCAGGCCAGGGCAGCATAATGTGTCGATGAAATGAAATTTGTCCCTGAGCAAGACTCTTAACCCCTAATTGCTCAGAGTCACAGGTTCTCATTGGAAACAAGACCGCAAGGACTTTCATGAACAACCTGTTAAAAGGAATTATCCTTTTTAACCCAGTGGTGGAAAGTAACTAAGTACATGTACTCAAGTACTGTATTTACATACATTTTTGAGATATTTTTTTTTACTTTACTGGACTATTTCACATTTTCAGTACTTTTACTTCTACTCCACATACACATCTCAGAGACAAATATTGTACTTTTTACTCCACTACAATTATTTGAAAACTTAAGTTACTAGTTACTTTGTAGATTTTGATTATTATTACAAAACATACAGTAGCCACTTCAGCCCTATATACATTTCGGCCATTTGAAAATAGCAGATCCTGCATTGTGAGCTTGTAGATCGGCTATTTCCAAATGATTTTTGCATTTGAAAACGTATGAGTAATGTGTACTTTAATTACCATTTGATACCAATACCTTTGTACTTTCACTCAAGTAAACTTTGATTATCGGGACTTTTACTTGTAACAGAATATATCTATATTCCATTATTGATACTTTTACTTAAGTAAATGTTTTACTTCAATAAAAGTATCAAGTATTGAGTACTTTTTCCACCACTGCCTCAACCCCAGAACATGTTGCTGCTGTCGGGGTGGAAACCTGGTCCAAAAGCGCTTACTTCTCAGAAAAGGGGGAAACAAACCTGTGTTTAATCACTTTCATTGGTTCAATATTCATAAAACTCACATCACTTTCACTTACCCTCTCAAAATGTACAGCAAATAGCAAACGCAATAGCAACAAAAAGCTATTTTGATTGAAACCTTTATTTCATGGAAATCCATTGAGACCAGTGTCTATTTTTCAGTGGCGCCCCCTGTGTACAAAAAGGAACAGACCATTGGTTCTCAAAGTGGGGTTTGGGGACCCCCAGGGGGTCCTTGAGGGGGGAACCAGGGGGTCACCAGCAAAATGTGGTAATATCGCATCACAATAATCTTAACCTTTTATAATTTGCTATTTTTGCAAAATTGTGAAAATGTGTGCAAATCTTTGAATATATATATTTTAAGCGAACATTTGTAACTCAAATCTTTGCTTCTGGGGGTCCCTGGAACAAAATATTTGAGATGGGGGTCCGCGGCCAAATACATATCATTTTGGTGGTCCTTGACATGAAAAAGTTTGAGAACCACTGACATAGACAACAAGGTACACATGAATATATATATATTTAAAAAAAAAAAGGTTTTAGAAATATATTAACACATTCGGTGCCAGAGTTGTATTAAAAAAAGTGACGTTGAGTGACAGAGATCTCACCGTTTGTAGCGCTACGCTCTTTACAGCTGCAGACCACACGGCGATTGTAAACAATATATGTGCTCGATGGTGATGGTCCTGGCTAACGCCTGGAACAATAACATCTCTCACACGAGTCACCACGGCGGAGTGATCTCAGGTCGAAAATGAGTGTTTTTCCCCACTGTAAAAAGTTAAGGAAATATGGAGTCTTCTTTTGCAAGGAGATAGAATGGGAGCGGACGGGAGACAGTTTTTTTTGGCACGGTGATCCATCTGTCCCTTCCTTCTCAAAGTCACCGTGGGTGATTCCAGAGCTGTGCTAGCCCCCCCCCCCCCCAATTTTGCAAAACCGTGAATTCCGGGGTTTTTTTTTGGCACCCAATGTGTTCAAAGCATGTACTTTCACTTTAAGTATTTTTAAAAGCATGCACTTTTGAATACTTAAGCACATTTAAAAGCAATGACTTTTGTACTCTTGAATAACTGTACTTTACTTTAACTTTTACTTTACTTTTACTCAATATTGCGGTCGAGTACTTCCACCACTGCCTACAACCAGTACTAAGCTGGGAGATACAGCCTCAGTGTGTATGCTCCGTCTATATGGTACGGATGTCAAGAAAAGTTGAAGTTAGATGATAATATTTTTAGCTGACCTTAAATTAAAGTAAGGCCTATGCACCTGCTTGGTGTAATATTTGGTTTTAACACATTGGGTGCCAAAACCAGGATTTCTTGTGTTTTCAAAGAGTAGCGCTTAGGTGCCGAACACAGGAAATCTTGTGTTTTCAAATGTTCTTGTTTTTCCCCCGTTTTTTTTCCACTAGGGAAATTCTATTGTAAATACAACCCTCATTGTAAATGGAAGGAATAATCCTGTCAATCGGTGTGATTAACAGGAGAGATGATCAGAGGAGCAGAGTTTGTACCATTACGGTTGTTACATGGACATAAGTATGGGTAGAGTTTCTCAGTGAAGGTGCAGCCAGTGAAAGAGTAGAGATGAACTCTGGTCTCTGCATCATAAAAGGAGACCAGACCCTCCTCATAATCCACAAACACTCCCACTTTCTGGACCTCCTCTCTTACAGGGAGGAGGACATCAGGGCCAGGACCAACAGGAGCCTCGTACTCATTTCCATTCCTCAACCATATAGTCCAGTAACCATCATTAGGAGAGATGCCTCCCTTCCTGTTGATGGACTCTCTGGCCACACCTAAAACCCAGTCAGTCTTCCCTCCAACCTGAACCTCATAGTAAAACCTTCCTGAGGAGAAGCTTTGTTTTCCTAAGACAGAGACACATGGAGAGAATCTCTCTATGTTGTCTGGGAGATTCTTCCTTACATTTCCATGACTCACTTGTTTTCCATCCTCAGACAGGATGAGTCTACAATGTGCCGTATCAGGGTCCAGAGTCACATCCACCTCATATTGCTGGATCCTCCTCATCTCAGCATCACACAGTTTCTTCATCTCTTGACTGAGTGTCTTCTCCAGCTGTCAAGAACTGTCCCAGTGACGTCTAATAACCCAAACAGTGACGTCTCAAGTTTTGATTCTGGAATGGTCAGTTTTGACTTCCACTCGGTGCTCTAATGGTTTCAATAGGAGGATGTTAAGACTGCTTCTCTTTCACTAATGTCCTCAAACTGTGTGGAATCAGCCTTAAATCCAACTCCTTAAATCTCCACTCACCAAATATGACGTCATTCCCCCAAAAATGGAATTCCATGTGACTCCAGACCGGCCTCAACGTACTGTGATTGGACACATCAGGTAACCATGGCAACATGGGGCGGCCATAGCTGAATAATTAGAGAGCCCGCCTGAGAAGGCAAAGGTCCCAGGTTCTATTCCAGGCCTCAGCAATGTGACAAGAACATATGATATTGATAACAAACATGGACACCGGCAAGAGTAGTCACACACACACACACGCGCACACACACACACACACACACACACACACACACACACACACACACACACACACACACACACACACACACACACACACACACACACACACACACACACACACACACACACACACCTTTTCAAAGTGGGGCCAGGCGGGCAATTAGAAGAAAAAAAAACACTGAGGAGTACAATGTACAGTGATGAGTTCTGAAACTTGCACCTGTTATAAAGCGGATGGTGATCAGTGGTGTAAAATAACTATGTACATTTACTCAAGTACTGTACTTAATTACACATTTGAGGTATTTTTGCTTTACTGGAGTATATCCAATTTCAGTACTTTTACTTCTACTCCACTACATCTCAGAGGTAATTATTATGCTTGTACTCCACTACAATTATTTGAAAACTTTAGATACTAGTTACTTTGTAGATTTTGATTACAAAAGACACATTACCCACTTCAGCCCTATATACATTTCGGCCATTTGAAAATAGGCTATTTCCAAATGATTTTTACTTAAGTAATTTGTACTTTAAGCACCATTTGATACCAATACCTTTGTACTTTCACTCAAGTAAACTTTGATTATTGGGACTTTTACTTGTAACAGAATATATCCATATTCCATTATTGATACTTTATAAAAGTATCAAGTATTGAGTACTTTTTCCACCACTGCCTCAACCTCAGAACATGTTGTTGCTGTCGGGGTGGAAACCTGGTCCGAAAAGCTCTTACTTCTCAGAAAAGGGAAAAAATAACCTGTGTTTGAAAGGATCCAAATCCAATGTGTTTAATGAATTAGTCACACGCTCTTTGTTAATCACTTTAATTGGTTCAATATTCATAAAACTCACATCACTTTCACTTACCCTCTCAAAATGTATAGCAAACGCAATAGCAAAAAAAAGCTATTTTGATTGAAACCTTTATTTCATGGAAATCCATTGAGACCAGGGTCTATTTTTCAATGGCGCCCCCTGTGTACAAAAAGGAACAGACATGACATAGACCATTGGTTCTCAAAGTGGGGTTCGGGGACCCCCAGGGGGTCCTTCAGGGGGGAACCAGGGGTCCCCAGCAAAATGTGGTAATATAGCATCACAATAATCTTAACCTTTTATAATTTGGCTATTCAAAAATTGTGAAAATGTGTGCAAATCTTTGAATATATATATTTTAAGCGAACATTTGTAACTCAAATCTTTGCTTCTGGGGGTCCCTAGAACAAAATATTTGAGATGGGGGTCCGCGGCCAAATACATATCATGTTAGGGGTCCTTGACATGAAAAGGTTTGAGAACCACTGACATAGACAACAAGGTACACATGAATATATATATATTTTTTTTTTAAATGTTTAAAAAAATATATAAAGCATGTACTTTTACTTTAAGTGTTTTCAAAAGCATGCACTTTTGTACTCTTGAGTAACATGACTGAGCTACTTTTACTTGTAGTGGAGTAAATTTGACCAGGAGTATCTGTACTTTTACTTAAGTACTGGGGTCGAGTACTTCCACCACTGCCTACAACCAGTACTAAGCTGGGAGATACAGCCTTCAGTGTGTATGCTCCGTATATATGGAACCAATGTCAAGAAAAGTTGAAGTTAGATGTCCTTGTTTCTTTTGCTATTTTTAATAATATTTTTAGCTGACCTTATATTGGAAGAAGGCCTATGTACCTGCTTGGTGTAATATTTGGTTTTAACACATTGGGTGCCAAAGTCGGGATTTCTCGTGTTCTCAAAGAGTAGCGCTTAGGTGCCGGACACGGGAAATCTCGTGTTTTCAATGTTTTTGTTTTTTTCCCATTTTTTCCCCAAGGGAAATTCTATTGTAAATACAACCCTCATTGTAAATGGAAGGAATAATCCTGTCAATCGGTGTGATTGACAGGAGAGATGATCAGAGGAGCAGAGGCTGTACCATTACGGTTCATACATGGACAGAAGAATGGGTAGAGTTTCTCAGTGAAGGTGCAGCCAGTGAAAGAGTAGAGATTAACTCTGGTCTCCACGTCATAAAAGGAGACCAGACCCTCCTCATAATCCACAAACACTCCCACTTTCTGGACCTCCTCTCTTACAGGGAGGAGGACATCACGGCCAGGACCAACAAGAGCCATGTACTCATTTCCATTCCTCAACCATATAGTCCAGTAACCTTTGTTGGGACTCAGTTTGATGACTCCCTTCCTGTTGATGGACTCTCTGGCCACTCCTACATCCCAGTCAGTCTTCCCTCCAACCCTCATAGTAAAACCTACCTGAAGAGAAGCTTTGTTTTCCTAAGATATCAACACATTTAGAGAATCTCTCTATGTTGTCTGGGAGATTCTTCCTTACGTTTCCACAACTCACTTGTTTTCCATCCTCAGACAGGATGAGGTAGGGATTTGCTGTATCAGGGTCCAGAGTCACATCCACCTCATATTGCTGGATCCTCCTCATCTCAGCATCACACAGTTTCTTCATCTCTTGACTGAGTGTCTTCTCCAGCTGTCTAGAACTGTCCCAGTGATGTCTAAGAACCCAAACAGTGACGTCTCAAGTTTTGATTCTGGAATGGTCAGCTTTGACTTCAACTCGGTGCTCTAATGGTTTCAATAGGAGGATGTTAAGACTGCTTCTCTTTCTCTAATGTCCTCAAACTGTGTGGAATCAGCCTTAAATCCAACTCCTTAAATCTCCACTCATCAAATATGACGTAATTTCCCCAAAAATGGAGTTCCATGTGACTCCAGACCGGCCTCAACGTACTGTGATTGGACACATCAGGTAACCATGGCAACATGGGGCGGCCATAGCTGAATAATTAGAGAGCCCGCCTGGGAAGGCAAAGGTCCCAGGTTCGATTCCAGGCCTCAGCAATGTGACAAAAACATATGATATTTATAACTTGATAACAACAAACATGGACACTGGCAAGAGTAGTCTCCCACACACACACACACACACACACACACACACACACACACACACACACACACACACACACACACACACACACACACACACACACACACACACACACTGTGAAATTGTGAAAATGTGTGCAAATCTTTGAATATATATTTTTTAAGCGATCATTTGTAACTCAAATATTTGCTTCTGGGGGTCCCTGGAACAAAATATTTGAGATGGGGGTCGGCGGCCAAATGCATGTTGGGGGAGACATGAAAAAGTTTGAGAACCACTGACATAGACAACAAGGTACACATGAATATGTATTTTTTTTTTTTTTTAAGTTAATTTTTTTTTATTAAAACCAAATATTACACCAAGCAGGTACATAGGCCTTCTTCCAATATAAGGTCAGCTAAACATCTTTTAAAAATAGCAAAAGAAAGAATCTAACTTCAACTTTTCTTGACATTGGTTCCATATATACGGAGCATACACACTGAAGGCTGTATCTCCCAGCTTAGTACTGGTTGTAGGCCGTGGTGGAAGTACTCAACCCCAGTACTTGAGTAAAAGTACAGATACTCCTGGTCAAATTTACTCCACTACAAGTAAAAGTAGCACAGTCATGTTACTCAAGAGTACAAAAGTGCATGCTTTTAAAAATACTTCAAGTACATGTAAAAGAAGAAGTACGTTTCTTAATGTTTATATTTCATTAAATTGCTGTAATGTTTTTACAATTAATTTATAGGACCTTGTAACTCTTGTTTCAGAGAAGTAAATCTGAAACCACCTGCACTGCATGCACTGATGCTTGTAGAACCACTACGTTATACAGAGCCTGCAGAAACACCTATAAAAACATAGAAATTAGCTTTTTGGAGGCGTGTTCTAGAGGCTCCTCAACATGTGATTCTAATTTGGGGTTGATTGGATGTTGTGTATGTGATATGTTTAGTTTTTTGAGTGGTGCCAACCACTCCTGTGCATGACTTTGTCCCCGTGGGTGTCTGTCCGTCCGTATGAGCCTGACAATGAGCACGGCACACGCAGTGTGCAGCCACCAGGAGGCGTCCGTATGAGCACGGCAATGAGCACGGCACACGCAGTGTGCAGCCACCAGGAGGCAGAGTTTAATAAAGGCACCACTCTCTTCACACTGG
The DNA here is from genome assembly GCF_963454915.1 of Gymnoscopelus microlampas. Classification (NCBI taxonomy): domain Eukaryota; kingdom Metazoa; phylum Chordata; class Actinopteri; order Myctophiformes; family Myctophidae; genus Gymnoscopelus; species Gymnoscopelus microlampas. The sequence continues at coordinate 54,438,417 of NC_139943.1, read as the reverse complement.
CTGTGATTTTTGGATTAGAAATAGGTCCCAGCCCGCCCACACATTATGAATACAATTACAGCCAAACAGTATGGAGTATCAGAACCCTGTTTGATGCTTATTGTCACATGACTCACGACACCATTTCTACCTAATGTGGTAAAAAAAAGAAGAAAAACCTGATATCTGATGCAAAGTGTTGGTGAAGGGGTGTAGGGGTGGATCATGTCCTGAAGGTCAGGAGGTGACGTGACCTTGACTGCCTTGTAGGTCGTCACCAGTGTTTTGAACTGGATGAAGAGTCCTTGAGCAAGGCACTGAAGCCCTAACTGCTGCAGATAAGCAGGTTTGTTAACACATTGGGTGCCAAAACCGGGATTTCTCGTGTTTTCAAAGAGTAGCGCTTGGGTGCCGAACACGGGAAATCTCGTGTTTTCAAATTTTATTTTATTTTTGTTTTTTTCCACGAGGGAAATTCTATTGTAAATGCAACCCTCATTGTAAATGGAAGGATTAGGAATAATCCTGTCAATCGGTGTGATTGACAGGAGAGATGATCAGAGGAGCAGAGTTTGTACCATTACGGTTGATACATGGACAGAAGTATGGACAGAGTCTCTCAGTGATGCTTGGGGGGGGGGGGAGGGGGGGGGGGAGAAAACCTAATGGAAAATCACCTGTAGAAGCGTGTTGTGACTCTGCACACATCTGATATCTTACAGACCGTCAAAGATATGTTGTGGTGCCATAGATAGAAAACCCGTTCATTCTTCCCATAGAGATTTCGGAAAATATTTATATTAATTGTTTTAAGCCTGGAACCAAGGAGAATATCATTGTGTGTGTGTGTGCGATGCGCACGTGCGTCCTTAATTCACATTCTCTTGTAAATGCAGATTATCCCTCATATCATACGTGATTGACGTGAGAGATGATCAGAGGAGCAGAGTTTGTACCAGCATTGTTTAAATGTGGACCAAAGTATGGGTGGAGTTTCTCAGTGAAGGTGCAGCCAGTGAACGAGTAGAGATGAACTCTGGTCTCTGCATCATAAAAGGAGACCAGACCCTCCTCATAATCCACAAACACTCCCACTTTCTGGAGCTCCTCTCTTACAGGGAGGAGGACATCCCAGTCAGGACCAACAAGAGCCATGTACTCATTTCCATTCCTCAACCATATAGCCCAGTAACCTTTGTCCGTAGTCAGTATGATGTGTCCCTTCCTGTTGATTGACTCTCTGGCCACTCCTAAACTCCAGTCAGTCTTCCCTCCAACCTGAACCTCATAGTAAAACCTTCCTGAAGAGAAGCTTTGTTTTCCTAAGACAGAGACACATGGAGAGAATCTCTCTATGTTGTCTGGGAGATTCTTCCTTACATTTCCATGACTCACTTGTTTTCCATCCTCAGACAGGATGAGTCTGCAGTGTGCCGTATCAGGGTCCAGAGTCACATCCACCTCATATTGCTGGATCCTCCTCATCTCGGCATCACACAGTTTCTTCATCTCTTGACTGAGTGTCTTCTCCAGCTGTCTAGAACTGCCCCAGTGACGTCTAAGAACCCAAACAGTGACGTCTCAAGTTTTGTTTCTGGAATGGTCAGCTTTGACTTCCACTCGGTGCTCTAATGGTTTCAATAGGATTATGTAAAGACTGCTTCTCTTTCACTAATGTCCTCACACTGTGTGGAATCAGACTTAAATCCAACTCCTTAAATCTCCACTCATCAAATATGACGTCATTTTCCCAAAAATGGAGTTCCATGTGACTCCAGACCGGCCTCAACGTACTGTGATTGGACACATCAGGTAACCATGGCAACATGGGGCGGCCATAGCTGAATCATTGGAGAGCCCGCCTGGGGAGGCAAAGGTCCCAGGTTCGATTCCAGGCCTCAGCAATGTGACAAAAACATATGATATTTATAACTTGATAACAACAAACATGGACACTGGCAAGAGGAGTTTCTCTCTCTCACAGAAACACACACACACACACACACACACACACACACACACACACACACACACACACACACACACACACACACACACACACATACACACACACACACACACACACACACACACACACACACACACACCTTTTCAAAGTGGGGCCAGGGGGGGATTTAAACAAAAAAAACACTGAGGTGTACAATGCACAGTGATTAGTTCTGAAACTTGCACCTGTTATAAAGCGGATTGTGATCAGTGGTGTAAAATAACTATGTACATTTACTCAAGTACTGTACTTAAGTACACATTTGAGGTATTTTTGCTTTACTGGAGTATATCCAATTTCAGTACTTTTACTTCTACTCCACTACATCTCAGAGGTAATTATTATGCTTTTATTACACGGCTTGGTTGAATGCTCGATTCTGATTGGTCAGTCATCGGTCATTATTTCTGGATAATGACCGCTGAGCTCAATAACGGACCGCTGTCTAATCAGAGACTCAGAACACCTGCTCATATCAACCTGCGCTGCTTGATTTTATGCTTTATCCAACATGACAGCCATGTAAACAAACAACCAATGTCATTTACAACTAAACGTTGCTCTCAAGAATGTTTTTGAAAACATTTGAAGTGAGAAATAGACGATGCAATAACCGAAAAGTCATTCTATTTGATCCACTACACTTCCTTGTTTATCGTGGCGCAACAACGGGGGAATACCAAAACGCTCGCCCCAAAACATAGTCGCCCCGGGGCAAATCCTTTTGGGTAAATGTATTTATGTATTTATTAAGTAGCCGTGTAATAAGCCGTGTAATAAGCCCTTCAGGGCGATTAACCACCTCGGCTGCGCCTCGGTGGTTAATCGCCCTGTCGGGCTTTAAATTTCAATAATGACTACCTCCCCATGCATTATCCCTTGCTTACTCCACTACAATTATTTGAAAACTTTAGATACTATAGTTACTTTGTAGATTTTGATTACAAAAGACACATTACCCACTGCCGCCCTCCCTCAACCTCAGAACATGTTGTTGCTGTCGGGGTGGAAACCTGGTCCAAAAGCGCTTACTTCTCAGAAAAGGGAAAAAAAATAACCTGTGTTTGAAAGGATCCAAATCCAATGTGTTTTATTAGTCACACGCTCTTTGTTAATAACTTTCATTGGTTCAATATTCATAAAACTCACATCACTTTCACTTACCCTCTCAAAATGTACAGCAAATAGCAAACGCAATAGCAAAACAAGCTATTTTGATTGAAACCTTTATTTCATGGAAATCCATTGAGACCAGGGTCTATTTTTCAATGGCGCCCCCTGTGTACAAAAAGGAACAGACATGACATAGACCATTGGTTCTCAAAGTGGGGTTCGGGGACCCCCAGGGGTTCTTGAGGGGGTACCAGGGGGTCCCCAGCAAAATGCGGTAATATAGCATCACAATAATCTTAACCTTTTATAATTTGGCTATTCAAAAATAGCAGATCTACAAGCTCATGGCGCGGCACCGAGTGCCGCGCCATGAGCTTGTATATCTGCTATTTTTGAAAAATCGTGAAAATGTGTGCAAATCTTTGAAAATATATATTTTAAGCGAACATTTGTAACTCAAATCTTTGCTTCTGGGGGGAATATATATTTAAAAAAAAAAAAAAAGGTTTAAAAAATATATTAACACATTCGGTGCCAGAGTTGTATTAAAAAAAGTGACGTTGAGTGACAGAGATCTCACCGTTTGTAGCGCTACGCTCTTTACAGCTGCAGACTCCACGGCGAGCACCCGATTGTAAACAATATATGTGCACGATGGTGGATGGTCCTGGCTAACGCCTGGAACAATAACATCTCTCACACGAGTCATCACGGCGGAGTGATCTCAGGTCGAAAATTAGTGTTTTTCCCCACTCCCCACTCACCCAATATCAAGTATTTTTCAAGGAGATAGAATGGGAGCGGACGGGAGACAGTTTTTTTGGCACGGTGATCCATCTGTCCCTTCCTTCTCAAAGTCACCGTGGGTGATTCCAGAGCTGCGCTATAGAAAAGTTGAAGTTAGATGATAATATTTTTAGCTGACCTTAAATTGGAAGAAGGCCTATGCACCTGCTTGTTGTAATATTTGGTTTTAACACATTTGGTGGGCCAAAAAAACAGGATTTCTCGTGTTTTCAAAGAGTAGCGCTTAGGTGCCGCACACAGGAAATCTCGTGTTTTCAATGTTCTTGTTTTTTTTTCGTTTTTTTCCACTAGGGAAATTCTATTGTAAATACAACCCTCATTGTAAATGGAAGGAATAATCCTGTCAATCGGTGTGATTGACAGGAGAGATGATCAGAGGAGAAGAGTTTGTACCATTGCGGTTTAAATATGGACAGAAGAATGGACAGAGTTTCTCAGTGAAGGTGCAGCCAGTGAAAGAGTAGAGATTAACTCTGGCCCCCACATCATAAAAGGAGACCAGACCCTCCTCATAATCCACAAACACTCCCACTTTCTGGACCTCCTCTCTTACAGGGAGGAGGACATCACGGCCAGGACCAACAAGAGCCTCGTACTCATTTCCATTCCTCAACCATATAGTCCAGTAACCATCATTGGGACTCAGATAGATGCCTCCCTTCTTGTTGATGGACTCTCTGGCCACTCCTACATCCCAGTCAGTCTTCCCTCCAACCTGAACCTCATAGTAAAACCTTCCAGAGGAGAAACTTTGTTTTCCTAAGATATCGCCACATTTAGAGAATCTCTCTATGTTGTCTGGGAGATTCTTCCTTACGTTTCCACAACTAACTTGTTTTCCATCCTCAGACAGGATGAGGAAGGGATTTGCTGTATCAGGGTCCAGAGTTACATCCACCTCATATTGCTGGATCCTCCTCATCTCAGCATCACACAGTTTCTTCATCTCTTGACTGAGTGTCTTCTCCAGCTGTCTAGAACTGTCCCAGTGACGTCTAATAACCCAAACAGTGACGTCTCAAGTTTTGATTCTGGAATGGTCAGCTTTGACTTCAACTCGGTGCTCTAATGGTTTCAATAGGAGGATGTAAAGACTGCTTCTCTTTCTCTAATGTCCTCAAACTGTGTGGAATCAGCCTTAAATCCAACTCCTTAAATCTCCACTCATCAAATATGACGTAATTTCCCCAAAAATGGAGTTCCATGTGACTCCAGACCGGCCTCAACGTACTGTGATTGGACACATCAGGTAACCATGGCAACATGGGGCGGCCATAGCAGAATCATTAGAGAGCCCGCCTGGGAAGGCAAAGGTCCCAGGTTCGATTCCAGGCCTCAGCAATGTGACAAAAACATATGATATTTATAACAAACATGGACACCGGCAAGAGTAGTCACTCACACACACGCACACACACACACACACACACACACACACACACACACACACACACACACACACACACACACACACACACACACACACACACACACACACACACACCTTTTCAAAGTGGGGCCAGGGGGGCAATTAGAAAAAAAAAAACACTGATGTGTACAATGTACAGTGATGAGTTCTGAAACGTGCACCTGTTTTAAAGCGGAATGTGATCAGTGGTGTAAAATAACTATGTACATTTACTCAAGTACTGTACTTAATTACACATTTGAGGTATTTTTGCTTTACTGGAGTATATCCAATTTGAGTGAGCTTGTGACACCAGTGGCGTCAGTTCAGCAAAAGCTAAGGTATGGCAAGGTTAGGGTTGCCATCTCCTAGAGATTAAAATAAGGTACACCTATTTGGGGGTGAAAACCCCCAAAACCCCCAAAATGCATAGAAAACTATGCATTATACCTACAGTATAACACAATTCAAATACAAATACAATGGTCTTACACCTGCATTAGGATACTATTGACTATTGACACTATTCATGATTCTTTTCTTTTTTTTCTGGAGCCAAGGTATGGCACCTGCCATATCCAATTGACGCCCCTGTGACAAACTAAGGCATTCATTTACAGGGGGAAACAGAAACATAAAAAGTAAAAAAGAAATATTATGGAGATACAAGGTTTCCGCCCGACAGCGACGATATACAAAATACGATATAAGTGACCATGCCCGTGACAGCACCAGTGGGCGGTCAGCTCTCTCTCTCTCTCTCTCATATCTTCACATTGTACAGTAATACAGTACGGGTACAGAAACCTCCCTCCAGCTTTCCATGCGGAGGGAGTTCTAAGTAGCTCCACAGGAACCTAACCCCCACACACACCATATCCTCTCTACCCTACAGCTTTGCACATAATTTGCACAAATTAGGTGGGTGTTTATAGCAGAAGCATGTGTGGGAGCCTATAGCGGTGTGACAATGGCTGTGGATTGGGAGGCTCCACCACACTGCAGTGGAAGGCACAGAACAGCGGGTCCCCTGGTTTGGTTGCAGTGACAAATTGCTGGCTCCCGATGCAAAGGGATCCCGTATCAGCAGCTTAGGGCCGATATGTGCTCTGCGGAGCTTTACGGGGGCCCTCCGTTGGAAATAAATCCTCCCCAATCCTTGCGAAAAAACAAGGCTCTATAGTGCTATCCTTAACCCGTTAAAACCGGGAAAACGTCTGTGTCGTTTTAGATTTTAGCTATCTATGAGTGACCCTGGAAGGCGCATAATGCCGTCAGGGGGCGGCCCTGGACGTCACATGGTGTCTTTCTGGGGTTCTGACCAAAAGGCAATATGTGCCTTCTTGGGAGTGAGACTGTGTTGATATATAACAACATAAGTTTTTCAGAAAACTCTTTAGAACAGTGGTTTAGAACAGTGGTTTAGCAAATATACAAGCTCACAGCGCGTCACTTCGTGCCGCACTGCAAGCTTGTACATCTGCTATTTTTGAATATTTGTGACCGGTTACAGTGGTTTGAGACAGATTATTACAGATTAAGTACAGAATGCTTGCATATGATGTATCATTCTTTGAAATTGGAAACTATTAGAAGAAGATATGACCATTTGAAACTTGTTGAATCAGAAACCCCGAAGCAGAAAGAATGCCCTGCAAATATTCCAGTGTTTTTTAACACCCCCGGGGCCCAGAAATGGGTGTAACAATGGGAGGGACAATAAAACAAAATCTTGAAAGATTTTTTTCTAATTTATTTTCTTAACACAAATCTTTTCTTCTGGGGGTCCCTGGCACAAAACATCTTCAGATGAGGGGTCCGTGGACAAATACATATTATTTTTGCAGTTTCTTGGCAGAAGAAGTTTGAGAACTATTGATTTAGAAGGGATTTCTAAGAGAAACGGCTCCAGGTCTTAATGGGTTAAGCTATTCCCAAAGAAATGGTGGGCACACTACACTACTACACTGTGTGTGTGTGTGTGTGTGTGTGTGTGTGTGTGTGTGTGTGTGTGTGTGTGTGTGTGTGTGTGTGTGTGTGTGTGTGTGTGTGTGTTCCTGCTGTCAGTAAGCCATCCTTAAGCCACACTCTCGTCATATCCTTTATGTAGGCAAAATGTAATTGATCGGAAGATGCATTCCTCAATCATGGCATTTTTCTTTTATTTTCTCCCACAAAATGAGGATGCCTTATTATCAAGGGTGGAAAAAGTACTCGCATGTTTTACTTAAGTAAAAGTATCAATACTGCAAATGTAGAAATAGGGCCTACTCTGTTACAAGTGAAGTCCGGAATTCAAACTTTACTTGAGTAATAATAATACTATTATTATATGTACTCCCATTATAATACTATAATGGGAGACGAGCTCCCAGAGCTCCAGGATCTGTACAAAAAGTGGTGCGTGGTCAAAGCCAAGCGCATCATCAAGGACAAGTACCACCCAAGTCACAAACTGTTCAAAACCCTACAACGACCGCGGCCAGGCAAGGGGTCCTACCGCAGTATCAAGAGTTCCACTACCAGGTTCTGGTGCAGTTTTAATCCGGCTGCTGTCAGAATGCTGAATGAGGCATGAGCCTTGTTCAGCAGCCTGACAACAGGTGGTACTGTCCAGCTGGTTGCAGACCTTTTCTGGCTCTTCCTGAACACACCTGTGGATTATACCAGGGACAAATGACTTGGACTTAGCCCCCCTCGGACATACCTGTGGACTACACCAGGTACAAATGACTTTTTCTTGTTGTTGCTCTCCCTCATGGAGCTACTTGCGGATTATACCAGGGTCAGTCCACCCTAGGTGGACACGCACTGACCTTTTGCACCTTAATCCCATGTATAACGCACTGACTTTTTTGTCTTTTTTTATTGTGCTCTTTTTTTCTCTAAGCACCTTAACGTCCATAAGTATATCATGCACAGTATATAGACCCTCCAGAAAAATGTGTTTATGCGATCGCAGAATTTACCGCATAATCAGCAAAATGGAGCATAATTATGCGGGGGTAATGTTTTTTCAAAAAGGCCGCATCGCATCGCATAATATGCGCATCGCATCGCATAATACGCATATTTCCGCATATTTCGCAACTTTTAACATTTTTCGCATTTTTCGCAACTTTTCACATATCGCATATTTCGCATATTGCCGCATATTGCCGCATATTGCCGCATATTGCCGCATATTTCACAACTTTCCGCATATTTCGCAACTTCCCGCAATTTCACCGCATAAAATTGCAAAAAAAAACGCATATTTCGTCGCAGAATCAAGGATTTTAGCCCGCATAATCAAGGATTTTTGCCCGCGTTTTTCTGGAGGGTCTAAGTATAAACACATTGCTGCTATGCTCAGGCACCTTAGTTTTTATCATCTCAGGTACTTTGTAAATATTTAGATAACTTGTTTGGCCTTCTGTTGTTATCTTGTTTGATCTCCTTCCCACTTGCCCCCCACCCCTCTTCTTCTCCCCCCTCTTCTTTCTACGGAAATTAACGTTGCGATGGGAACGATGTACAAAAACGAATTTCACCCACTTTTTTTACCTTGTAAACCTATGATGTGACAATAAACCTGATTCTGATTCTGAAAAGTACAAAAGTATTGGCATCAAAATATACTTCAAAGAGGTTTGGACACAATCTGTAGGACTTTCAAAAAAAGGCAATTGGCAATTTTTTTTAGTTTCTATGGTGTACAGTCCAAAACGTATAGGCTAAAAAACATAAAGTGGGTGAGAAGAGTATAGTGGCTGAGGCTTTGAACAGCAGTTCAAGTTTGGTAACTGTAGCTATTAACGGTTTCTGAATCCAAACATTAATGTGCTACTAGACCATATACCCGTGGGAGGATATGAGCACCCACGCTTGTTTCACGCACATGATTTGGCAACACGGGAGCCAGCGAACACAAAAACGCTAATAAACAGCAGACATTTGGGGAAAGCGAAAATTCTACAAAGCACAGAGCTTTGTCGAATTATAGGAGGATAGGCAGGGTGGAAAAAGTCCAAAATTCCTTTATTGAAGTAAAAGTCTGCAATATAGAAATACTGCTACAAGTACAAGTCCGGTAATCAAAATTGACTTGAGTAAAAGTACAAAAGTCAAAATATACTAAGTTTATACTATACTAAGTACTCATTATGCACAATATTCCATTTCACATGTTTCCAAATGTATAACAATCCTTTGAAAATAGCAGATCTACAATCGACGCGTTGTGAGCTTGTAGATCGGCAATTTCCGAATAGCCATGGCTAAGTGGTTAATGTGTGTTTTACAAAGTAACTAACTAAAGTTTTCAAATAATTGTAGTGGAGTAAAAGTAATAATATTTTCCTCTGAGATGTAGTGGAGTAGAAGTGAAAGAACTGAAAATTATGAATACTCCAGAAAAGTAAAAGTACCCAAAAAAAGTACAGTACTTGAGTAAATGTACCTAGTTACTTTCCACCACTGGTTATAGGTGCTTAAAAAACATCATGAATACAAAATATTATAGCATGATTCCCACTTAAGCTTCATGGTCAATTCAACATAATTACACGTAGTGCGACAACTGTGGGAGTTGGTTTTGTGGGGAAAGTGTTCGGCAGTGCAATCACATTAATATGCAACAATATTATGCCTGGAGGCAATCACACTAACGAGTATTGGGTCAGACAGGTCTGAGCGGTATGAGCAATTTGAAGAGTATCAGACTATGTATATACATAATGAGACATGAGTCATCCATTAGACATACATATAGCAATTAACCCATTAAGACCGGGAACGCATCCGTGTCATTTAATTTTCTTTTTAAATCGTGAAAATGTGTGCAAATCTTTGAATTGATATGTTTTTTTAAAAGTGAAAATTACTCAAATCTTTGCTTCTGGGGATTCTACAAATGTCTTGTAATTTTTTTAATTTATGTTTTACTTATGCTGTTATAATATCAGTAATATCTCAAACCTTTTTCATGTCAAGAACCACCCAACATGATATGTATTTGGCCGCGGACCCCCATTTCAAAATATTTTGTTCCAGGGACCCCCAGAAGCAAAGATTTGAGTAAAAACATGATATACAGTATACATTCAAAGATTTGCACACATTTTCACGATTTGTTTAAAAAAGAAAAAAGAAGCAGATCTACAAGCTCACAGTGTGGCACTTGGTGCCGCGCTGTGAGCTTGTAGATATGCTATTTTTGAATAGCCAAAGAAATCCTAAAATGACACAGATGCGTTCCCGGATTGAGAGAGTTAACATTACACAAGACAGGTTATGCTTCAGGTATACTGTACATCTCACTGTGGAACAAATTCCCCATTGCAGTCAGAACTGCAGACTCACTCCCAATCGTCCGCTGTAATCTGAAGACTCACCTCTTCAGATTCCACCTGAGCCTGTAGCACTTGCATAGCCTTGACGACCATGCATGCTTATGTAAAGGCTGAAATGTAACGTAAAGGCTGAAATGTAACATAGATAGCACGTTATGTGGACAGATGCCAGGTCCATTTGTAGACCTGGCATCCTACAGTGTTTATAGTTTCAATGTACAGAATATTATTTATTTGTTTTAATATACTGTTTAGACTGATGATAGGTTCTTCATTTACCTATGATCCTAGATTACTATTTATCTGCATTGGATGTAATACCTTTGTGTTTTCCTTGCTTACTGTAAATAGCTCTGGATTAAGAGCGTCTGCTAAATGCCTAAATTGTTAAGTGTACGTATTAGTGATGAGCGGGCCGACCCGTAACGAGACCCGGTCGAGTCCGGATTTCAGAGGCAATTATGCGGGCTGCGGGTGAGCGGGTCAGCCGCTCTCACACGCCAAAAAAAAACTATTTCGAACAACATGCTTGTTTATTCAGCCCATGACAATGTTGTGCTACTGTAGACATTTAAAGCGACTTTGGGTGCTTAAAAGAAGCTATATAAATCTGAGCTATTATGAAGATGATTATATTTTTTTTCCCACCGGGGGTCGCGGGGCGGGTTGAGCCATAGATTTATATTTGGGTTCGCGGGGCGGGTTGAGGCTGGGTTCCGTGGCGGGGCGGGGCGGGGCGGGGCGGGTCATGAAAAAACCCGACCCGCACATCACCAGTACGTATTGTTGTATTTGTATCCTTGTATTTGTTATCTTTGTTTTACATAAATGAACGACCTTCTTTCAATCATCATGATATGCGTTTTGGTAAATTAAGGTCCCATTTATTTTAAATGAATGATAAAGTAGGGTATTTTCCTAGGGTTTCTACTGGCTCTACCGAGTGAAGACCCGCCCTCCCTGCGGTTTCAGCCAATAGGATTCATTTCCGTTTGCATTTCGGACCGGATATCAACCGGATTTGAAATCGCTTCAAAATAGGCTTCATTTATGCTCTCTGTAACCAATGGCATCACGCTGTCCATATTATTTTACAGTCTATGGATGGGACATGTCTGAGCCAGCCAGCTGTTGGAGGTTCGTTCCACCACGGGCCATGGGGAGAGAGCCCAGGGCCTCCTGGGCTCCAATAACTTTTCTGTCCATTATTCCATGTGGAAAGTGCCCCCATGCAGGGACCATGTGTGTGTTGTGCCTCATATACAGTGTGTGTGTGTGTGTGTGTGTGTGTCTTCTGTAATTCTGACAGTATGTGGAGTTCCAAGGCTGAGCAGAGAGACCAGGGAATGGAGGATAAAGAGATTAGCTCAGAAATGTCATATTCAACATCTGATCTGCTCAAAGGGTTCAATTAAATTGGACTCGTGACATGGACGGGTAAAAGGAGGGGATGTCAGACTGCTTTAGTTTGCGCTTCTTGAAAGTTTCGTAGACCCTGAAGACGACAGTTTGAAGACTGTCTGTGTTGAAATGTGTACTTTATTATAAACCAGTGTTGATTTTGTCGACTAAAACTATGACGAAAAATGTTGTTCGACTACCTTTTTTCACTGCCGAAAACGAAATAAAAACTAAGCTATTATGTCTAAAACCAAGACTAAATATATTGACAATTTCGTCAACAAATACAAACTAGACTAAAATGTTAGTGAGGTACTAGTGGAGAAGAGATCCAGTAGAACTAAAAGACAAGTCATTGTATGCTTGGTTTGCGCTCGGGTGTTGTGCTTTGATAAGAGCCGATCTACAAGCTCACAACGCGTCGCACAGCGACGCGTTGTGAGCTTGCAGATCGGATATTTTCAGCATGCAACCAAGCGTAAAATCAGCCATTACGACGGCATCAAGGCACCGCCAAAATACATTAGTCGACTAAATCAACTGCAGATTTAGTCGACTATAATCTTATGATATTTAGTTGACTAAAACTAAACTAAAACAGAGAGACAGCGAGATCCAAATGTGGCGTTGGCGGGCGCCGCGGCGGTTGTGGCGCTCGACGCGGCGGTTGTGGCGGACGCCGCGAGCGCCGCGGCGGTTGTGGCGCTCGCCGCGAGCGCCGCGGCGGTTGTGGCGCTCGCCAACCGCCACGAGCGCCGCGGCGGTTGTGGCGAACGCCACGACCGCCGTGAAAACCGCCCCAAGCGCCGCGAGCGCCACGTAGGGTCTGCCATCCGATCCATCGACCATATCTGCGCTCTTCTGGCGCAGCCCCCCCCCCCCCCCACATGCCCCCCCCCCCCCCCCACCTGCGTGCCCCCCCCCCCCCCGGGACCCCCCCCCGGGACGCCCCCCCGCCCAAGGGGTGGATAGTAGTAATTGTATATTTTGCGCATTTGATCCAGAGCAGTTGAGATTTGATTCGGCCATATCTTTCTGAATGTAACTTGTATTTTTATAATTGTATTTTTCATATGATCTGTAAAGTTTATATTTTCATTTGCTACCAGGCATGAATTCATTATAATTTATTATATATATTTTTCCTTATTTTCTTTCTTTATTTACACGTGCGTAATAAACGAAGCATTTGAGATTTCATCCGCCCAGATCTTTCTGAATTTTACTTGAATTATTATAATTTTAATGTTTATATGATCCGTAAATTTTATATTTTCATGTGGTATCAGGCATGAATTTATTTTAATTTATTTTATTATTTTATTTCATTTATTTACATGCGCGCAATTACACACGCATCTAACTATTGGACTCAGCTCTGGGGACACGGTGCGGCTGCAGAGTTCACCTTGAAATTTGTCATTACAATTTTACTGTAGCCTAATCCACAAAAGTGTGACTGACTGTTAATTCCTTGAGTCAATACATTGTGTTTTTATCACCGGTGCCAGTATTATTATTATTATTGTTAATAGACCTTGCAACATAGAGCAACTTAAGTGCTTGCAGAACTTAAGCACACTTATTCTCCAGACAGACGACAGAAACTGTCTGTCTGTCTGTCTGTCTGTCTGTCTGTCTGTCTGTCTGTCGGTATATATACGTGCATAAATTAAGCTTGGGTCATTGGTCAATGAACCTGGTGTGTCGGTCAGAAAATAACTGATCTATAAACTCACAACTCATCGCATCCTCATTCATTTCACTGGTCAAATGCAACAGACAGACAGCCAGCCAGACAGACAGACAGACAGACAGACAGACAGACAGACAGACCGATCCAGGCCGTGACACCAAAAATAGCCGATCAACAAGCTGCAGTGCGATAGATAGATAGATAGATAGATAGATAGATAGATAGATAATATAAATATATTATACTGTAGGCTACACGGTTATAACCAAAGATAATTATGATAGGCTATATTATTATATTAGGCTATTAACATTATGCAAGCTAATTATATTTACCATGGTTACGTCAATAAGAAGACAGACAGATCTGTCTGTCTGTCTGTCTGTCTGTCTGTCTGTCTGGACGGACGGACGGACGGACGGACGGACTTACGGACAGATTGATAAGTAGACTTGATTATAGCCAATATATTATTTTATTTTCATTTACACATGCGCCTTTTCATCCAAATTGTGTGTTATATTATTTACTTGTAGCATGGTTAATTAATAGTCCCTGTTTGCATAGCCCCCAAATCGGGCTCCCCAAGTTTTGCTCGCTGTGTGAACTGTTCAAAGACGCAACAACAAGCTCCATACTAGCACTCGGTGGTACTGGTGCGTCTCTGACCGTGTCTGTCTGTCTGTCTGTCTGTCTGTCTGTCTGTCTGTCTGTCTGTCTGTCTGTCTGTCTGTCTGTCTGGCTGGCTGGCTGGCTGGCTGGCTGTCTGTCTGTTGCATTTGACCAGTGAAATGAATGAGGATATGCGATGAGTTCTGAGTTTATAGATCAGTTATTTTCTGACCGACACACCAGGTTCATTGACCAATGACCCAAGCTTAATTTATGCACGTATATATACCGACAGACAGACAGACAGACAGACAGACAGACTGTTTCTGTCGTCTGTCTGGAGAATAAGTGTGCTTAAGTTCTGCAAGCACTTAAGTTGCTCTATGTTGCAAGGTCTATTAACAATAATAATAATAATACTGGCACCGGTGATAAAAACACAATGTATTGACTCAAGGAATTAACAGTCAGTCACACTTTTGTGGATTAGGCTACAGTAAAATTGTAATGACAAATTTCAAGGTGAACTCTGCAGCCGCACCGTGTCCCCAGAGCTGAGTCCAATAGTTAGATGCGTGTGTAATTGCGCGCATGTAAATAAATGAAATAAAATAATAAAATAAATTAAAATAAATTCATGCCTGATACCACATGAAAATATAAAATTTACGGATCATATAAACATTAAAATTATAATAATTCAAGTAAAATTCAGAAAGATCTGGGCGGATGAAATCTCAAATGCTTCGTTCATTACGCACGTGTAAATAAAGAAAGAAAATAAGGAAAAATATATATAATAAATTATAATGAATTCATGCCTGGTAGCAAATGAAAATATAAACTTTACAGATCATATGAAAAATACAATTATAAAAATACAAGTTACATTCAGAAAGATATGGCCGAATCAAATCTCAACTGCTCTGGATCAAATGCGCAAAATATACAATTATTACTATCCACCCGTTGGGTGGGGGGGGCGTCCCGGGGGGGGGTCCCGGGGGGGGGGGGGGGGGGGGGGGGGCACGCAGGTGGGGGGGACATGTGGGGGGGGGGGGCTGCGCCAGAAGAGCGCAGATATGGTCGATGGATCGGATGGCGGACCCTACGTGGCGCTCGCGGCGCTTGGGGCGGTTTTCACGGCGGTCGTGCCACATTTTGGAAGATCTGGCGGACGCGACGGTTATGGCTGAAAATCTGACGGACGCGGCGCCGGCGGCGGAGGCGGCGGTTATGGCGGAAGATCTGGCGGACGCGGCGGAGGCGGCGGTTATGGCGGAGGATCTGGCGGACGCGGCGGTTGCCACGGCGGTTGTGGCGGCCGCCACGACGGCCGCCACCCGCCGTGGCGGTCGTGGCGGACGCGGCGGCCGCCGCGGCGCACGCCACTGCCACATTTGGATCTCGCCCCTCCTGTGTTTTTTTTACCTTTTTTAACTTGGATATTTTCTCTGCGGTCTGTGATACAAAAACTTGAAATATTATCGCTGTCAGGAAAACTGTCTCCGTATTTCAACTATGTGTATTTTCTTTAATAAATCTTTGCTATTGAACACCCTTTACGTCTGTTTGTGGGTTTTACAAATATTGAATATAGATTATGTCAAGAGTGGCTTACTAACGCAAGAATAGCAGCCCTCCTCTGTGTGTGTGGGTGGGCTGTAAGAATTCTACTGTTGGGGGCTGTCGGAAAATGATCAGCAGGAGTATTGGGGTTGGGATGTACTCAAGTATTGGACTTCAGTACACTTTTGGGGCACTTTTACTTTACTGTAGTATTTCCAATGTTCAATACTTTTACTTTTACTCCACTTCATCTCAGAGACAAATATTGTACTTTTTACTACTAGTTACTTACTTTGAAGACTCTGAATATTATTTCAACACATACATTAAACCACTTCAACCGTACAGTATATAAACGTTGGCTATTTGAAAATAGCCGATCTACAGTTGTGAGCTTGTAGATCTGCTATTTTCAAAAGATTTGTATACATGACGAACTTGTGAAATGGGACTTACTGCATAATGAGTACTTCTTCTTTTGGCATATTTTGATGCCAATACTATAGTACTCTTACTCAAGTACATTTTGAACACCGGACTTTAAGTAAGTATTCTTACATTGTGGTATTGACACTTTATTTATTTTTTAAATCAGTACTTCTTCCACCAAAGGATTGCAGACTGACCTCTTCAGGGTTCATTTCGATGTGATTATCATCAAAGTGGCCCATCATTCCACAACAAATATACTCCCAGACAAAATGAATTCATCAAACTGTAATGAAAGTAGACCTTCTGGAGTCTTTGACATGACACCTTCTTCTTTGTAACTTTGTACGGATTTTCGTAATTTAGTAGATGGGGTCGTCATCCGTTCAATACGGGTGCAATTTCTGTATTCAGTGGTCTGCATAAAAAAAATGAATATTGAATGTGAACGTTTTTTATTGAAGAATAGGATAGAAAAGATTGATGGCATCAGAGTGCGACCTTGTCAGGGGATTCATGGCTGCTCGGAGGTACAGTGTTGTTTGCCCTCTAGCTCCGTCTTCCACACAGACTTCTGAATAGTTCATATTGTGTAGACAGGATCCCTGCAGGCTGCTTTTTTTTTTTTTTTTTTACACAATGCACTGAATGTTCTGCCAGAAGAATTTTTCTCCAAGATGCTTAGAAGACTTTCAAGCATTTAACCCATTAAATCCGGGAACGCATCTGTGTAACTTTGCGATTGTTAGCTATATAACCATTATTTTATACTTTGGGCTATTCATAAATAGCAGATATACTTTGTGCCGCACTATGAGCTTGTAGATCTGCATTTTTTTTTAAATCATGACATTTTTTGCAAAACTTTGAATATATATATATATACACATTTTTTACTAAAATCTTTGCTTCTGGGGGATTCTAAAAATGTCTCCTAAATCCTAACAGTTGTTTAAAAAAAATATGATTGCTATCATCAGTGGTTTTCAAACTTTTTCGTGTCAATGGCCCCAAAATGATATGTATTTGGCCGCGAACCCACCCCCCCCACCCCCATCTCAAAATATGCTGTTCCAGGGACCCTCAGAAGCAAAGATTTGAGTTAAAAATGTTGCTTTAAAAATATATATATTCAAAGATTTGCAAAAATGTTCACAATTAAAAAAAATAAATAGCAGATTTACAAGCTCGTAGTGCGGCACTCAGTGCTGTGCTACAGTATGAGCTTGTATATCTGCTACGTTTGAATAGCCCAAAGTATAAAATAACGGTTAAAGTGGTTACACAGATGCGTTCCCGGTTTGAATGGGTTAATAAAGATGCAGTTACTGACAGAGTAGCAAAAGCACATTGTAGCATAATGCTGTAATATTATCTGAGAACACCATGGTCTGTGATGAGGAATGTATGATGTACGGGTTGGTTCTCAAAGTCGGGTTTTTATCAGCTGGAACACATCTCTCTGATCAGTTAAATTGCTCAGCTGAACGTTCCCTTTGCACATGGATTAAAGTTCTCAGTCGCCACGACTTATTTCAGTCATTTGGATTCCATAGAAGCCAGCATGTCTTCTAATGGAAGCACTTTGCGTGGCGAAAATAGCCGATCTACAAGTTCTCAATGCGTTGGCTATTTCCGGTTATTATTTTAAGATTAGAGCATTTCTAGTGGTCAAACTAGCAATGTGTTCTGTGTGGAGTTTGCATGTTCTCCCCGTGTCCCCTAGGGTAGGTACCCTCACAAAAACATGCAGTTATCCTGGTCGCTATACTGCCTCCCCCTGGTCAGCCGGTGCGCCTGATGGATGGGAAGGGAACTGGTTGGAATAACGTGTTCCTTACACGCGCTACGTCCTACCGGGGAAACTGTCAGGTGATAAGAAGCGGCTTGCTAGCTCTAATGCATTGAAGGAGGCATGAGCTCGACTCTAGGCTCTCCCTATGCTGGCAGAGGGAGTGTAGCCCCCGAGGATTACTTAGACAATTGGCACTGGGTGAAAAAATGGGTTACAGAAATCGTGGGATAAAAATAAGTTAAAAAAAACTAGCAATGCGTTCGGAAGCATCTTCCATAAAACCCTATAAAAATGGTCTGGGATATTTCATGAAATAAATCCTCAATCTTGTGATTTCTTCACCTGGCAGTATGTAGAACAGCAGGAACGATATTACTAAAATATCATCATTTTAAATATTTTGTTCATTGTTTTGTTAACAGCGCTAGTGTGGGAGGCTCATAGAGTTAAAAAACAATAGAGAGGTAACGAAAATCCCCGCCCATCCACTTGTATGGAGTTGCTCACCCAGCGCATACTCCCTTTTCACCCCTTCTTCCGGGTTGGGAAATGTGATGGGCGGGGCCTATATTTGGGTCCTCTGTGACGCGTTTTGCGTCACTCTGTGCGTCGTCTCGCATGCGCGGTAGTGTCACCTCCGTGCGCAACCGACCCTGTGCACAAGCTTGTGAGTCGAGCCCATTGGTCGAAACCGTTTTCGCTCGTTCATGTCTGGCCCCAGCCGTAAAAAGCTGCAGTATGATCGGCCAATGCGCTTCACTGCTCCCTCTCGGTTCTGGGGTTCACATATCGCACATTATGCCACACACAAGTTTTTCAGTGGTGAGATTTTAGTTTTGCTCCAATCTGGGAACCCATTGCCAAATAAAAAAGGAAAAACAGCACCCTCTGCTGTTTTTTACTATTTCACTTAGCTCTGGGAGGTAACCGCCTTCCATTCCGACATCTCGCCACTCCGACTAGTGGCTTCCGCGTGCGGTTAGGGTTAGGTAAAGGGTTCATTAACGTCGGAAAGGCGACATGTCGGAAAGGCGACATGTAATCCTCTGGGAGGAGCAAAATGGAGCACCTGTGCGCAAGGAAACTGGGGTTTTGGTCTGCCTTCAGCCTTTCACTTCCGGTGGTGCGACTACGTTTTCATTCCCACTAACAATATCTCTACACGGAACACTAACACCACTTCTCCCAGAGAACATGGATCGTTTTGGTTATAAGCTCACTTGTTTCTATCATGAAAGAGCAAGTTAAAATGTGAATATCTTTCCGTGGTTTTGTCTGCTCCGAGGACGCTATTGTTAAATGAGTTTCGGTTTGTTTCTAGTGGGGAAGGATCGGCAGACACGTAAATCCCGCCCACTACATTTGATTGGGTAAAGCGCAGCCTGCTTCCTGATCTGAAGGCACGCCCACTTGTAGGCCAGTGCGTACGCGATATGACGAACCCCACCGACAGATTCAAGCGGAGAGCAGAATCTGTTCTTGAGAGATTAGTTTTGCTCTAATCCAGGGGTCTTCAACGTTTTCAGGCCAAGGACCCCCTAGCTTAGAGAGAGATGAAGCAGGGACCCCCTCTATATTGTATAAAATTGTGTTTCAGACACAACTTTTTTTTGTTTTACTTGGTCTGCTCTATTTTCCCTCGACACCTATACAGTACCTCTTTGCCAAAAATAGCAGATCTACAAGCTGCGAGGCGTTGTGAGCTTGTACAGATGTGCCATTTCAAAACTTCACATGTCCTGCCATCGCCAAGACAGTACATTTTCAGGGGATTCCCAGGGCAATAAGAGGGACAAAGAAGGGCATTTAAAATGCTGAATTATTTTGATGATCACTGCTTTTATGATGCTAATTAATTTGAGCAACTGGTCAAGGACCTCTTCAAATCACCTTTCGCCTCATAATGAGTCTGACACCTTCTTAAACACACATTCTTTTGTTCTCATGTAAATGGATGTCTGTTGAAGGGAAAAACGGGGGTGTGTAGTGACAACTTCTTTTCAGGGGAAAAACAGTGCATTTTTAAGGGCAGAAAAGGGAAGAAAAGATGCATTTTCAGGGCACTTTCAGGGAAAGAACAGTAACGTGTGAAGTTTTGAAGTGGCACATCTGTAGATCTGCTTTGTTTGTCCAAAGTTCTCCCCAGGGTCAAGTGGTTTATGTAAATAAGAAAAATCATATCACGCAAAGATTTGGCGGCCCCCCTGTAGTAACTCTGAGGACCCCCTCTGTTGAAAACCCCTGCTCTCTAATCCATGCTTTGCATGCATAACATCGTTCATATTTCTACCTGTGTGTTATGTCTTGATTATATTGAGCAGTCATCCCCCCTTTGCAGCAGAAGGAATTATCTAAACTTGGCATCAGGGCCGTCGGTAAACATCCGATGGATTCGGCTGGTGAGACGGTGGTATGACGAGCATATTTCAACACATGCCAGTGTCTGGCGAACAGGTCTCTGAGGACTTGTTACGCCTGCTGGTGTAGTGCGTCGAGCCTTTTATGTACTCCGGGTGTCTGGGAGTTAATCACATGGAAACCCCATAGCGTCCCTATTCTAGGCCAAACATTCATCGGGAAACATGGCAGATATGCTCACAGCACGTCGCATTGCGACGCGTTGTGAGCTTATACAGTAGATGGGCTATTTCCACTATCAATGTATTTAAGTATTTATAAAGTTATCAATTAGCCTATATCATATGTATATGTAGTTTTCATTCATATGCCCCAGTGTTCAACGACAAAAGACAATAAAATTGTTAATCGCAATTATTTATGAGACAATTAATCGGCATGTGACATTTCATAATCGTGACAGCCCTACCAGCTGCTTTTATGCTCGTGCAACTTATGTCTAAAACCTCATGTACATATATACGGACGGATGTGCTGTGTAAATGGATACCTTCTTGTTTTGTTTTGTTTAGTTTTCTACTATTTCTCCCCCCCCCCCTTTTCTTTCTCTTTCTGGAAACAACAGATACGAGGGAGCTGGCACAAAAACGAATTTCACCGTGAACCCTGTGTTAAAGATGATTCTAGTTCGGCTATTTTCCACGAAGACATGTTGTGTAGAGGTGGACAAATGTAAGGGGCTTTAGTACTATAGACCCCTAAGTGGTTAAAGTGCAGTTGCTCCTGACAACAGAGTTCTGGGGGAATTATGTTTTTGGAGTCTTTCTTGTGCATGGGTTATTAAATGTGAAAGAGGAGCGTAATGCCTCAGGGTTGAAGGAGGAGATAAAGCATTCGCGCCACGCTTGACGGAGGCTGTTACCGCTACCATCAAACCTGGGTTACAAACCCTCTATAATCACACTCTCCATGGAGCCTCGCAAAATTCATCTCAGCCCCGCGCTCCCCTAGGGTTCTGCTTCAATTCAGCCATTTTCAAAATAGAATTGATTCCATCAGTGGTGGAAGAAGTACTCAGTTTTTCACTAAGTAAAAGTATCAATACTGCAATGTAGATATGCTCTGGTAGAAGTAGTTTTTATTAAAAAATTAAAATGTGCTTTTAGTAAAAGTAGACAATATCAGCGTTAAAATATACTTAAAGTACCAAAAGTAAAACTACTCATTGTGCAGAATGTAAACAAATATTGTGAAAATAGCAGATCTACAAGCTCACAATGCATTGCATCGTGACGCATTGTGATCTGCTATTTCCAAATGGCCGAAATATATATACGGCTGAAGTGTTAAAAAAAAAAAAAAAACTCTAAAAGTAACTAGTAACTAAAGTAGTAAGTGGTACAATATTTTCCTCTGAGATAAAATGGGGTAGAAGTAAAAGTATTGAAAATTGAAAATATTTAAGAAAGTAAAAATACCATAACATTTTACTTAAGTACAATACTTAGTTACTTTACACCACTGGATTCCTTTTTGCCGTTGTTTTTTTTGTTTTTATTTGCGGGTTGATCTAGTTTCTGACGTGCACAGTTCAGCGACATCTCGTCAGATCAGATTAGAAGTGCTGCGCGTTTCTCTGCATGTGCGATTGAAAGAGAACAGATTGGATTTGTTATAATCTGATCGTCAGGTCCGTGGAGAGACCATCAGATATATGGTTTAAGTCTAAATGAAAGGGTCTTCGTTATCCTCTCTTGCAACTCATTACAGTTATCAAACAGATCCACTCCACATACATGTCGAGACCGTGAAGCGTACTGAGCGTATCAGTGTGGGTCTCCACAGGATGGTGCCAGTACGTTGTCACAGAGTGCTTTAGCCTTTGTTCCTACACATGTGATGCCTTTAGCTATGGTTGAATCATTGCAGATTTCTTCATCTACTTTAATGCCACAGTCAACACTCCTGTATGGGCCGATGCTGTTTGACAGAGTGATACACTTTACAGAGCTATGCTGCTGTTATTCTGTTCTCCACTGGTGATCCAACAGGGTGGAAAAAAAAGGTTGAGAGGCTTGCTTGATGCAACTGCATGCACTCTTTACGTTTGCGCGATGTTTATCCGTCAAAGCATGCCGTTCAATAGGCTATATGCACGGCAGCCATATTGGAAAGAAATTGGGCCTCTTCCTTACTTCCTTCACAGGTGTTACCAATGATTCTAATGAAGGCTCTGTTCCATTTCGTGTAGCACAGTGGTTATCACCCTTATTGAAACTGAAGTCACGTGTGGTCTCCACTTTGTCTGCCTGTATTTTTAAGTTATGACATGAATGAGGTCCACCTCATACCCTGAAACAACAAAACAAATATCAATACAAATACAACAAACTTCCAAAATCCACAAACATTTTACAATTCTAATCCATTACAACAAACTCTAAATTTAATAGAATTTTCCCCATTTCATCAAACTAACCAAAAATGCCCTCCAAAAAAAACTACTGCCATGTGTGATACTCCACTCCATATGACCAAATTTGTTTTTAACAAGTCCAAATTTCTTTTGACGAGCGCCCATTTGTCACGACTTAAAATACAGGCAGACAAAGTGGAGACCACACGTGACTTATACCAATGAAATGAGAATGACCGTGATATGTAAACGTATGCCAGTAGTCTGGCTGCGCAGAGCTGTAATTCTATAACAATGAAACGGGAGATTTACAGAGACATGTAAATGACACATACACTGTAATCACTCTCACAAAAAGTGGACAATTACGCGTCCGGCCAGAGGTTGAGCTGGAAGGAGGACAGCTGGGTCAAAAACCAGACTGTCCGGCCTAAAACGGGACGAATGGCCATCCTAGTGGGAATGAAAACATGTAGGCGCCCCACCGGAAGAGTAGGGCTGAGGGCGGACCAAACGAGCCAACTTCCTGTTATCACAATTCTATTGGGCGGCCCCCCCAGAGTCAAATTCAAAGTAAAAAAAACAGCAGAGGGTGCTGTTTTTTACTCTTCCTTTTTGACAATGGGTTCCCAGATTGCTCCTCGACAGACAGCAGCACAATGCCTATATATTCCAGAAGCTGCTGCAGGTGTTTCCAGTTAACCTTACCCTACTTTTTCTTTTTTTTTCAAGTTGGATTCTGAAAGTCTGTCATCTCCAATTTGCCTGTGAATGCTGGCATATGGCCGCCGTCTGTATGAACAGCTGACGATTCACTCGCTTTCCTGCATGCGACCTTATGCAGTCTGAGTGTTTCTGCAATGTTTCCCTCAGATTAACACATTCACTCCGGGAACGCATATTGCATGTGTCATTTTAGATTTTTAGCTATAACAATTATTTTATCATTTGGGCTATTCAAAACTAGCAGATCTACAAGCTCGTAGCACGGCACTAGGATGGCCATTCGTCCAGGTTTTAGGCCGGACGGTAAGTGTCTTGTTTTTGTCATTGAACATTTTTAACTCAAATCTTTGCTTCTGGGGGATTCTACATGTCTTCTAAATCCTTACAGTTTTTTGAAAAAAAACTTATGTCAAGGAACCCCAAAATGATATGTATTTGGCCGCAGATCTACAAGCTCATAGCACGGCACCGAGTGCCGTGCTATGAGCTTGTATATCTGCTATTTTTTGAATAGCAAACAAAATCTTAAAAGTGACACAGATGTGTTCCCGCATTGAATGGATTAAATTGAACTTATCTCTTCTCTCCATAGCGCCAGATAAGTGCCCTGCGTGGCATCGAGGCTTTCAATTGAAAGAACCTCAGCAATGTGACATATAGCAGGATGTGGGCGTCCCATGTTGCCAGTCTGTCACCCCCCCCCCCACCACCAAGTAAAGCAGTTCTAATTTGTATGCAAATGTGGAGAAGCCAGTCCCAGGGGAGCGGATGATTCACACTTCAGTGGACCATGTTGAAATCACTTTCCACCTGCCGTCCATGTCATTAGAGGCGGAAATTGTCAAAAAGAAATGTCAAACACAGAGAACATAGACAATCTACAAGCTCGGCTATTTTCGCCATACAATACCCGTCGTCAGTGTGGTGGGAAAAGTACTCAAATGTTTTACTTAAGTAAAAGTATCAATACTGCAATGTAGAAGTACAACTGAAATTCTGGAATTCAAAATATACTTGAGTAAAAAAGTATAAAGTATTCATTGCAGAATGTCCCATTTCACAAGTTTTCAAATTTATTAAATGTCTGAAAATCTTTTGAAAATAGCAGATCTACAAGCTCACATATTTGGATCCGAGATGTAGTGGAGTAGAAGTAAAAGTATTGAAAATTGGAAATACTCCACTGAAGTGAAAAAAAGGACCTCAACATTGTACTTAAAGGTGTAGTGAAATGAAAAATATGTTTTTCACACTTTTAGAGCATATCCGTGGTCATCATATGGGCATACCTTACAATAGATGCCCAAAAAAATGAAAAAAACCCATTTTTGTGTATTTTGACATCTAAAGTCCCTAAAAAGCCAATCTTAATTACTTCCTGTAAACGAAAACGTGCTGCGTGATGACATAATACAGCCTTCACGAATATAAATGAATCTTGATTACATGCACCTGTTTGATTCCCATAGCTGCACGTTCTTCAAACACAGCTGATTTTAATTACAGAGATACTCCGTTTTGAATCTCATTGAAGATGAGTGTATTACTCATTTTAAACTTCATCTGCACACTAAAATATGTATCTGAAAACATTATAGGTTAGAAATAAGCCAGGTAGTAGCAAACGTGCTTCACTGGCCGTCTCTCTCTCACTTGTAAACAAACACTAGCCGTGTGCCAGCACGGCTGAAGTGATTGAGATCCAACGTCCCATAGCCTGAAGGGATGGGACCTTCTGATTGGTTTAGAGTCGTTGAGCCGACGTTTCGGGCTGAACCTTCAAAATAAAATGACCGAAAATGTCACTTCAGTGCGTCTTTAAGCACAGTACCTGAGTAAATGTACTTAGTTACTTTACACCTCTGGTCTCATGCCCGGGAGACCTTTGTTGGCCGCACAGGTTCAGCTGAGGTTCTGCCTTCAATGCTCTGCAGGACTCGACAGAAGGCTTTTGTGCACGAGCCTAATTGCCTGTACGCACAGCACAGCACAGCACAGCACAAAATAAACCGAGTCGAACAGCCACAGCTGTGAGTTCTTTCTGGGCATTGTCAACTTTTTTTCCGGAGACTTCCAGTGACAGTTGGGTAGTCCATGGAACTCCTGGCTGTCTTCCTTGGCCAGTCTCTCAGAGGCAATTAAATGTGACTATAGTTGATCTAGGGGTTGGGAATTACTGCGCCCGCTTGTGCATGTCCTGCATGCCACACTTTTCCCTCTGCGAGGCACCGACTTGGTACCGCAGTGGGACTTCAAAGGCTTCCCTTCACATTTATACATGTCCCAGCGGGCTACGCTGGAAGGAACAGTATATATATGGCGAACAGAAAACTGTGTGTTACAGTATCAAGATCCACAGCATGGTAGAAATGGCCGGTCCTTAATGATGCAGTATGTGTGTGAGGTTGGGATGAAGAGAAGCATATCGGTGTTGTTGTGACACACGCACGCACGCACACACACACACACACACACACACACACACACACACACACACACACACACACACACACACACACACACACACACACACACACACACACACACACACACACATTTCTACAACATGGGGAGGTGAAATCTTGCCATAATAATTAGCTGTCACAGTTTGACATTATTTTGGGGGGTCCCCAGATGATTAGCTTAATGTGCAACATTGTTTTCTCACTCAACAGTAAACAAACCAACAAGTTACAATGTAATGGCTTCTTAGGACCTTTTTAATGCCAAATTGTCAAATATTACAAAGAGGCAAACATAGCCATAGTTTGGCTATTTTCACAATATTTATCTATGGAACCGAGTCAAACTAAATGCAATGCCTACAATACCAAGGGCTTGTCAGGGTTGCCAGTTCAAATATGATTATTTGGGGGGGGGGGGGGGGGGTCACGGCCTGAAAAGTTTGCGAACCCTTGGTTTAACAATATTGTCCGTCATGCTGGTAGCCATGAGGCTGTAGCCTACAACAAAGCACATGCATGGTCGCTATGATCAGTCCATAATCTAAAGCAACTTTTCTTGAATTTTGTTTTATGTTTTTTTTATCGATACAACGGCTCCTATTTCCAGTATACAAACCGTCCAGGAAGTGAAAGGCTGTGGGTTCTTCCTATGAGCTTGGAAATCCCCCATGGATGAAGCACTCCTTTAATAGCTCCTCCATTAATAGCTCCTCCAAACATCAGTCAGGTCCTGTCAGCCTCTCCTCCCACACTTTCTAACACGTTCCCCCAGATCACACCTCCTGTCAGACATGACACACACACACACACACACACACACACACACACACACACACACACACACACACACACACGGAGGCAGACAGAGTGTGTGACATGATGTTGCAGTATGTAGCCATGCGATGCTAACAGGCTCTGCTTAACATCATACCAGCAGCCTGCTGGACTCACTGCTGCTTTAATTGGATCCTCTGCATCTACTCTACACTCTAAGTCAGGGGTATTCAACTAGATTAGGCAGGGGGCCACAACTGTAAAATAATTTGGAGTCGGGGGCCACACAGCGCAAATGCACGCGCGCCCAGCGCGCGTGCATTTGCGCACGCGCGCAAAATTTTTCGGGTCTAATTCGGGCCTAATTCGGTCTAATTCGGGTCTAATTCGGTTCTATTTGACCAATATAAATCAACCTTTTTTCGGGTCTAATTCGGTCTAATTCGGTTCTATTTAAGGTTCTAAGTTAAGTTCCAATGAAAGATGGCCTTTCAAGAACTAATGAAGGATAAATAATTTGTACTGTACTGTTTTAACTTTGATAACATAAACATAAAGTTAAAATAAATAATAATTATGAAAATTAAAAAAAAAAAAAAAAAATGTTTTTTTTTTTTTTTTTTTTTTTTTTTGGAATATGGCCAGGGGCCACAAGGAAGCTCCTCGCGGGCCGCACGTGGCCCGCGGGCCGCCAGTTGAATATCTATGCTCTAAGTCCTGTTTGCTGCAGTATAGCTGAGCACTGTGTGAGCACCATGCTTCCCTATGCACCGTCTGTCAGTCAGTCAGTCTGTCTGTCTGTCTGTCTGTCTGTCTCTGTTTCTGTTGTCTCTGTTTTTCTCTCTGTCTCTCTGTCTCTCTCTCTCTCTCTCTCTCTCTCTCTCTCTCTCTCTCTCTCTCTCTCTCTCTCTCTCTCTCTCTCTCTCTCTCTCTCGTTAATATTTGATGTGTAGACTGAGTAGCGGGATGCTTTATAGTATACCAAAGTGGAGTTATTACACCCTGGAAGAGGCTCACACACACTCACACACACACGCACGCACGCGCGCACGCACACACACACACACACACACACACACACACACACACACACACACACGCTCTTGAACATTCGGCATCTTTCTCCCTCTGCGCAAAACAAGCACGCTCAGTGTTTACAGAGTCATTAAAACTTAATTAACGGTGGTGTGTGTGTGTGTGTGTGTGTGTGTGTGTGTGTGTGTGTGTGTGTGTGTGTGTGTGTGTGTGCGTGTGCGTGCGTGCGTGTTACTTTGCACAGGTGCACACCAGGTGATGTGTAAGTAATTGATGTTTCATAATAATTATGCAAAGTGATGATTGAATGATACAAGTTCTCCTCCATGTTCATCAGGCCAAACAAACACTGCTGCTACCATGGGCCTCTTTAAGGAGCCAGCATTATGTCACCACATTCAGCCACAGTGGTTACTGGAGTATTTCCCATTTTCAATACTTTTACTTCTATTCCACTATATGTCAGAGGCAAACATTGCACTTTTTTACTCTACTACAATTAGCCTATTTGAAAACTTTAGTTACTAGTTACTTTGTTGATTTGAATTATTATTACAAAACATACATTAATCACGTCAGCCCAATTTAAACTTTGGATATTTGAAAATAGCAGATCTACAAGCTCACAACGTGTCATTGCAACGCGTTGTGAGCTTGAGATCTTCTATTTTCAAAATATTTGAATACATTTTATACATAAAATACATAATGTATAATGTATATATATTGTATATATATATATATATATATATGTGTGTCATTGGATTTTTTCTTTAAAACCTTAAAGATTGTTTTCATTGTGGAACTAATCAATAGCAACTTAAAACCTTGAAAATCGTGTTTTCATTGTGAAACTAATCTATAGCAACTCACGCTATACTTTCAGCTGACAGAACATGACAAAGTACAGAGCATCTAGACGATTAATTAGCTTCTTCCCCCGACATGACAGTGATGAAGATGCATTGAAACATTACTCACTGTTTATACTTAGCAGCAGCACCTTGAGCTTGTCGATATGCTATTTTCAAATGGCCGAAATGTATAGGGGTTAAAGTGGTTAATGTATGTTTTGTAATAATAATAATCAAAATCTAGTAAAAAGTAACTAGTAACTAAAGTTTTAAAATAATTAGAGTGGAGTAAAAGTAGAATATTTGCCTCTGAGATGTAGTGGAGTATAAGTAAAAGTACTGAAAATGTAAAGTAATGTAAAAAGTAAAAAATACTTCAAACAGTACTTGAGTAAATGTACTTAGTTACTTTACACCATTGCAGAACATGATAAAGTAGTACGGAGCATCTAGGTGGATTAATTGCCTTTTTCCCCCACATGACTGTGATGAAGATGCACCAGACATTCATTACTCACTGTTTGTACTTAGCAGAAGCGTGTATATAAAAACCCTATTAATTATCCCAGATGATCCAATTCCTTCTGTCTGCTGATGTGTCCTGACCTGCCGTTAAAGGACAACTTCACCCATTTTCAACCTTATCTTCATATAATTGCGAACGCGCAAGTGGAGCTTACTATGAAAGTCTGCTCGGCTTGTGTGTGTGTGTGTCTGTCTGTCTGTCTGTCTGTGTGCAGTGCACTGCCTGGGTGCGGCCGACAGAGTGCGCCAGAGTGCAGCTACAGTCAAAACACAAACACACACACACACACACACACACACACACACACACACACACACACACACACACACACACACACACACACACACACACAAAGTCCGTAAATACACAATATTTTCGAGCTGCGTTCGCTTCCAGCGTTCGCACGTCTTACTTGTTGGTCCTCACTAATGCCCAGTGGCGTGGGAAGGGGGGTGGTATGGGGGCTGCAGCCCCCCTGGTGATGGGAAGAAAAAAAAAAGAAGAAAAAAACTTTCTTTTTTAAAAAATTTAATAATATATATATATTTTTTTTGGGAAGACCGCATGGCTAATTTGCATACGCGTAATATATTCACGAGGATGTGCAAATGAGCCATGCGGTCTCTGGTCTCATAAGAATGAAAACAAAGGCCAACCATGGATCATAGCGGTCTGTTACGGTCATGGATGAACTTCAACCTGGTGTTTGCACTGTCTTTCTGCCTTTTTGTGTGGGGAAAAACACAGAAAACCCCCCAAAAATCGGATTCCCCCCCACGCACAGCCCCCTAGGTATTAAGGACTTTGCGTGCCTGCTAATGTTCATATTAATACCATGTTTGTCTAGTCAATCGTAGTGGTTTGGCAATTACTTGGTGGCACACTTGCAATACCGTTGCAGCCCACCAGTGGGACCCACATATTGGAAATCGTTGATTTACTGCAGTGGTTCTCAACTTTTTCAGGTCTCGACCCCTAAAATAATCATATTTGAACTGGGGACCCCCCAAAATAATCATTTGAACTGGGGACCCCCCCAAATTATCATTTGAACTAAAATAGCCTCACAACGCCTCGCACTTCTTCCCCCCCTCTTTTTTTTAGGTATTAAAAAGGTCTTAAAAGTCAATAAATTGTCACTTTACTGTCCCCCCCCCAAATAAATCATGTGGTTGAGAACCACTAGTCTAACTGTAGGGCATTAAATGCTGGTTCAGCTGAGCTCAGGTTCCTTGGTAAGGCTGGTATGAGCGTTTCTGCTTCGGAACAATGGCTGCTATAATAATGACCAATTAGAGAATAAAATGCTCTCTCCCTGGCCTGGCTTCAGTGGAACTGGTGGACTTTGTACGGTAAAACCTTATAACCGGACATTCAGCCTATACAGTAGCTGGAAGCTAAAACACTGGAATTCTTCTCACTAATAGAGATTGAATCCTCACTCCACACTACAGTAACCTTGTTTCCTCAAACTCCCATTTTAGATTGTGATGTGATGTGGAGCAGTGTTTCTTGATAAGCAATAGGCTATTTGATATACATGTTTATCTCTAGACAGTGGGACTCCAATCTACACTACAATATCACTGATATTTTAACTCAAATGGAGCCAAATGGACCCGTAATCAGTGCTGGAAAAAGTACTCACAGTTTTTTAAAAGTATCAATATTATCACAAATAAAAACAATTGACTTGAGTAAAAGCACAAAAGTATTGGTATGAAAATGTACTTAAAGTACCAAAAGTATAAAGTACTCATTATGCATAATGTCCCATTTCAAATGTATAAAATGTATTACAATCTTTTGAAAATAGCCGATCTACAAGCTCACAATGCGTCGCATCGCGACGCATTGTGAGCTTGTAGATCGGCTATTTTCAAATGGCTGAAGGGCTGAAGTGGTTAATGTATGTTTTGTAATAATAATCAAAATTACAAAGTAACTAGGAACTAAAGTTTTCAAATAATTGTATTGGAGTAAAAAGTATAATATTTGCCTCTGAGATGTAGTGGAGTAGAAGTAAAAGTACAGACAATTGGAAATACTCCAGTAAAGTAAAAATACCTCAACATTTTACTTAAGTACAGTACTTGAGTAAATGTACTTAATTACTTTACACCACCACCCATAATGGTCCATTTTGTTCCATGTATGCACTGGCCTGTATACAGTCCATTTGGTTCCTCCTAACCCAATCATTTAATTAGCTGGGGACCCCTTAAATTGGAACCCCTCCAAAGAACCCCTTTTGGGAGTCCTCGTACCCCACTTTGAGAAGCAGTGGGGATGTGGAGTACGTTTCATAGTGGTTAGACACAGCTGGGCTGCAAACAGCTTGTAGATTGAATTGGGCTTGTGGGTATAGGATAGCATCGGATAGGAATCATAATTGTCAAATCAGTTCTGGCTGAATCGTGCTCTTCTTGTCCTCTGATTAGCTGAGCGCTGTCGCCTTTCTCACCCCGTCTGTCTCAGTGCAGGACAGAGTGTCCTCATTCTCCATTAATCCATTTAGACCGGGAACGCATCTGTGTGTCATTTTAAGATTTATTTGGCTATTGAAAAGTAGCAGATCTACAAGCTCACCGAGTGCCGCGCTACGAGCTTGTAGATCTGCTATTTTTTTTTAAATCATGGAACATTTGTGCAAATCTTTGAATATATATATATTATTTTTTAAAGTGAACATTTTTAACTCAAATCTTTGCTTCTGGAACAACAAATTCTGAGATGGGGGTCCATGGCCAAACTTGCATATCATTTTGGGGGTCCTTGGCATGAAAAAGTTGGACCACCACTGATATAGCAACATATACTGGTAGGATTTAGATTTTTTTTTTAGATATGTATGTGGCCTGCGGACCCCCCATCTCAAAATGTTTTGTTCCCGGGACCCCGAGAAGCAACGATTTGAGTTACAAATGTTCGCCTTAAAAAATATACACATATTCAAAGATTTTGCTCAAATTTTCACGATTTTTCAAGAATAGCAGATCTACCGAGTGCCGCGCTACGAGCTTGTATTTCTGCTATTTTTTTGAATAGCCAAAGGAATCTAAAAAATGACACAGATGTTTCCCCGGTGTTAATGGATTAAAAAGGCTCCAAGATATAGTCAGATGATACTAGATAGTTTGACAGAGAAATTGCATTTCTATTATTGCTCATCAGCATTCTGGGGGGGGGGGGAAGTTGGACTGTGATAGATGATAGTGATAACAGAAGATATAGCCTGTCATGTCTATGTTTTGTTTTGTTTTGTTTAGTTTAGTTTTTTTACCCGCATTCTGTCAATCTCAGAGGACAAGTGACCCTAAAGTAATGAACAGTATTGATTGTGTTGTTATCACTTGGTGGCACACATCACAGAGACGATGGCATAGCGCTCATACCAATGTCCCATGGCAGGACCTCTCTGTTCAGGAATCAAATTGTGGTTCCATGTTAAATTTACAAGGAATTGCGTAAACTCTATACACTGGGGGTTGGCAGCGGCTCAGGGGTAGAGCGGGCCGGATGGGAACCGTGAAGTTCCCAGTTCGAATCCCGGGTTCCCCCAGAGTTAGCGTCGAGGTGTCCTTGAGCAAGACACTGAACCTCTAATGTGGTGCCTTGGGTAACCGTCTTCCATCCCGACATCTCGCCACTCCGACTAGTGGCTTCCGCGTGCGGTTAGGGTTAGGGTGAGGGTTAGGTATAGGGTTCGTTAACGTCGGAAAGGCGACATGTCGGAAAGGCGCCATGTAACCGTGCCTTGCATGGTTTCTTTCCTCCTCCATGAATGTGTGTGTGAATGGGTGAATGTAATGCACAATTTATGTAAAGCGCTTTGGATAAAAGTGCTACCATAAATGCACCATTTACTATTTACACTGTAAACCCCCCCCCCAACCCCCAATCTTCACCCCTCATAAGTCAACGTTCACTTCTTGAATTAAAGTCAATTGTAAATGTATAACTGCAACAAATACCACAAGCATTATTTTAAGCCTGGTATCACACCTGTAGCTGTTCCAGAGAGTGGTTGAATTTTGTGGTATTTGATTTTATTATTTTTCTGAAAATATGAAAAGTGAATATTGTTTATTTGGGTAATATGCTGTATTGTATGGAGTATGGTGATATAGTGCCTTCTACTTTTCTCTGCATTGTGGCCTGCTGTAGCAGATATCACGTGACACCAATCATGGCAGCATTGGGTTCACCTGCGTGAGCTTGGGTGCTGGTAATCAGAACAAACAAAGTTTCAGAGCTGTGAGGAGCTCTGTCTGTGTCAAGAAAATATATAAATATAAAACGATAAAAGGTACTAACACTCCTGAGCATATCTGGGCAGAAGGCGCACACGGTATGTCATCGTTTATTTTGTTGGTCTGTTCAGTTATTGTTGTTTTGTTGTGTGTGTTCATGCAACTAAAAATGGACATTTCATTTGATAATGTGGATATTTCATGGACATTTAAAAAGAATACACATTGGCTGTCAACAAAGACATAATTCATGTGTATAATTCATTGTGGCCCTCGTGAACATCAGTTGGAGCGTGGTCTACTCTGCCTCAGAAAAATACAGTTTAGGAGCAGTTATAACACCAAAGGGGTCAGCAGGCTAGAAGTTTACCCCCTGTCTCCAAATTCCCAAGTATCTGCCCAACGTACAGTATGAACGTACGGTACGTCCCCTTAAACTGCATATCGGGCCAGACGGATGTCCCATTGATTACGTAACTCGAGTAACTTGCTATCCATAGATACAGCTTGCACAGGCAAGCCATTTTATTATTAGGCCCTGTCTTTTTTTTGTGCCATCGTGGTGGTGGGGGATGGCAATGGCCACTGTGTCCCTTGAACATAATATGTCAATTCCAAAGGACAACAGGTTGGTATAGTGGAGTTTGAATAGGGAGGGACCCAGTGCTGTAAAGTAACTAAGTGCATTTACTGTGCTTAGTACAATTTGGGGGATTTTTTATTTTACTTGAGTATTTCCAATGTTCAGTACTACCACTACATCTCGGAGGCAAATATT
Organism: Gymnoscopelus microlampas; assembly: GCF_963454915.1. Lineage (NCBI taxonomy): Eukaryota > Metazoa > Chordata > Actinopteri > Myctophiformes > Myctophidae > Gymnoscopelus > Gymnoscopelus microlampas. Next base: position 54,404,082 of record NC_139943.1, on the reverse strand, counting down.
GTACTTTTACTCCACTATTATTTGACAGCTTTAGTTACTAGTTACTTTGTAGATTTTGATTATTATTTCAAAACATACATTAACCACTTCAGCCCTACATTTCGGGCCATTTGAATATAGCAGATCTACTCAAGCTCACAATGCGTCGCATCGCGACGCATTGTGAGCTTGATCGGCTATTTTCAAAAGATCTTTATAGATTTGAAAACGTGTGAAATGGGACATTCTGCATAATAACTACTTTCTACTTTTGGTACTTTAAGTACATTTTGACACCAATACTTTTGTACTTTTACTCAAGTGCATTTTGAATTCCAGACTTTTACCTGTAACAGAGTATTTCTACATGGCAAGTGTTGATACTTTTACTTTTACGTAACAAAATGTAGTGCTTTTGGAGAGACAAACACTTGTCTGGAGGCTGAGGAGATGGGAGGTGCAGTCCCACACACAAAGGGGGGAGACAGGAGCGCCACACAGATCTTCATTAAATGGTCTGTAACAAGGAGAGATTGGATTCCGAGGGGAGAGATGCTCGCTCTGCGTCGGCGCTTCAAACCTCTAACCCTAGCCTTAATTGGATCAGGACCATCATAGATGTATTTTATCGCGTCTGACTTTTTGCTTCCTTATCTATGATATAGTCTTGGTCTCTAACCCTTAATAGTCACCAGACATCCGCGCGCAAAGCCTGTACTTCTCCGTACATGTAACAAAATAAATATATATATACATAACGCGCTGACCCTGTAGCCACGGATGTCAACTCGACATTCGAAACCTGTGTGCACTGTATGAGTCCGTATTTTTCAATAGATATGTGTTTTAATCCCATCTGTGCTGGATTCCTCAATGGGTGGCAGTGGCAGGGGCGCATCAGGGAAAAGCCGGTATTAGACTCACTGTAAACAACGCCTCGCAGCGCGAGGTGTTGTGAGCTTGTAGATCTGCTATTTTTTAGCCAAAGTTTTCCTCAGGGATGCTAGGGATGCTAGGGTTCAAGTGGTTAAGGCAAAAAAAAAAAATCCCCCTAGGGGTCCCGGACCCCCTGTTGAAGACCCCTGCCCTAGGGGTTCCCGGACCCCCCTGTTGAAGACCCCTTTCTGTATAGACACTATAGGGTGGGAGACGGGGAGTGCTACAGATGTCCATTAAATGGACTGTAACAAGGGGAGATTGGAGTGCGGGGGGGGGGGGGGGGGGGAGATGATCGCCCCTCGCCGCGGCGCCTCAAACCTCTAATGATGTAATGGAGCGGAGGAGGCCTGACCATGATGGAGGGCTATTATGGTCCCTCGTTAAAGGCTGGAGAGCAGCCACCAGGTGCCACCTTGCTATCAAACGCTGTTTGTTTCAATTCATGCTGATGGATCGGCCACATCTGGCCGGCTGGCGCCGCCCATGCTAGGCTCTGGTAGGGGAGACGATACAGAGCTGTGTTGTTGCTGTTGTTGTTGGGGAATGTGTGATGGTGACGCATGTATGAACCATAGGCCGTAAAAAAAGATATGGACAGCGTCACGCCCACTGGTTTCTACTGACTATTTTGCGAGGGACAGCGAGTGCATTTTCCGGCAGCGGAAGCTGCCGTGGAGCTGCCGACGGCGGAGCTGCTGGCGATGCTCCTCCGCGTCATCAGCGCCCATACCCTAGGTGGGGTTGTTGGCGAAAGGGCCAACTCTGCGAGTTTGCATGTTCTCCCTGTGTCTCCTAGGGTAGTTAATACCCTCACAAAAACATGTAGTAATCATGGTCGCTATACCGCCTCCCCCCATGACAGCCGGGGCTCGCTCTCTCTCTCTGTGTGTGTGTGTGTGTGTGTGTGTGTGTGTGTGTGTGTGTGTGTGTGTGTGTGTGTGTGTGTGTGTGTGTGTGTGTGTGTGTGTGTGTGTGTGTGTGTGTGTGTGTGTGTGTGTGTGTGTGTGTGTGTGTGTGTGTGTGTGTGTGTGTGCGCACATTTTTTGTTTTTTTTCCCCCTCCTTTTTTTTTGATGGATCATGGTGATGTACTGGTTGATAGCTTATTTTCAGAACACGACCCCCCCAAATAATCATATTTGAACTGTGCCCCCCCACACACACAAAACGCCTCGCACTTCAAGCTCACTGCGAGGCGTTGTGAGCTTGTAGATTGGCTATTTTCACATTGTTTGTCTATTTCTTACAAGTTGGCCAATTTGGTATTAAAACGTCTCTAAGTATATTGTAACTTTAGAAATGTGCAAATACCTTGTATACAAAAATACTATGTGTTGGTTTGTTTACTTTTCAGTGAGAAAACTATTGTGTTACTTATATTATGCTTATAAGTAGCAAACTACAGATCTCCATATTTCAATTTCCAAAAAAAAAAAGGGTTTCTGCAAAGCGATTTACAGTAGGCTAAGCAAGGACAACACAAGGTAATACATCAAATACAAGCTCTACAAGCTCAAGTCTGTCTGTGTTTTTTATTTTATTTCGAACCAATGAAAAGTATTAACAGGAGCTTGTGACTGAATAATACCTGCATTGGATACATAGAAAAAACAGGTTCTGTTTTCAGTTTCCTGTAAAGTAACCGTTTTGGACAGAGACACTATACTGTCTGCTGGTCCACAAAGTGCAACGGTTATAAAATGATTACATTCATTTACTTTTTTATAAACTTTTCTTTTTTCTTTTACATATTCCACAAATGAAAAGGAGCAGGAAGAAGATACATTGTATTATCCTGCCCCTATCTACAATTAAAAGTAATCAAATAATAGATGATCTGTCCAATGGCTGCCAACCAGTACATCACCACGATTCATCAAAAAAAAAAAGGGGGAAAAATACAGGAAAAATGATAGAACAAAAAAAGAAAGAATTAACGATCCAATTCATCATTTATAACATTTTCCCGTCTAAACACTTTCTTAAACTGAAACATTGTTGTACAACTCTTCAAGTCCTTGCTTTGATAATTCCATAACTTTACACTGTACCTGTAACAGAAATACACTAGCCTGGTTCCATACCATAGACCCCGCCAGTCTCTGAGTGGACTGCCTCTTTGGTCTGGAGTTGTAAATGTGAACCTTAGACTTCTCCGGTACAAAATGCGTTGTCCAATGAGAGGTGGAGGTGGGCGTGGGGATCCCTTAGGATTGGTTTGGGGAATTTCTAACCCCCTCCCCCTTGTAATCCCCGACACTGGAGCCAATTTCAGACTGATAATCAGGCTAGAAATACACATTTGTTTTAATGTTGTCCGAGCAAAGTGATGTTTATCATCATATCTTCTTCTATGGTCCTCATTATCTGAACTAAACTCCTATTAATGATGTTTACTTCATGTTTGGTGTCACTGATAGTTGTTCTATGCCAGTCATGAATAGTTGGCTCACTTTAACTGCCAGAGTAATAGTGTAATAGTGTGCCACTGCTGCCAGCTAAAACAACGATTTTAATGTACCTTTGAAAAATCATGGAATATTATGCGTGACCGCTGTCCTCACGGAGATCGGCTCATTACACGCACAGGAGGGTCGCAGTGTAGGGAAAACAATTGTCAGCTCGGGGTAATCCATTGCACAGCTGTTGCCATTTGAATGAGGCAATTGCTTTTGCCATAAAGCGATAGGAACGGAGATATAGCAGAGATATGGCCATTTCCCCACAGGAAATAAACAGGAAGTAAACAAGATTTTTCTTTTTTTAAATTACGTCAATTCCGGGTCTGTCGTCATCAGGCAGTGAAAGCATCATTCATAGGGTAGATAACAGCGGCATCTAGTGGACAACCACTGAAAACAAAAACGCGTCCATGGCAGGCAAAGAGTTAAAAAGCAACAAAAGATAAACGAATTGGGCGAAGTGAGCTGAAAGTTCCCCAGGACTGTGACAGTGTGAGCTTTTATTACCACACCGAAAAACAAAGGAACATAACGCCGTTTGGCGGTTATTGTGGCAGCCCTAATTCCCACCTGACGTCGTGTGGGAGTTCCGACCGATCCAGACCGTACTGAATAACCGCTAGCTTGCATAACGTCTTCAAACTAGGACTTAAGTCTAAGATGTACAAGTCATCAGGTGCACATTGGCAATAGTAAAGTGCATTATGTACAGTATATATGCATGAGTAGCGTACGAAGACGATACGATCTCCCACCATGCAACAGCACGTGCTGTAAGATGTTGAACTCAGGCCTTTCCCCTTGGGCCGAACCTTCGTCCAGGAGAAGGTGTCTGGATTCAATTTCCACAGATCAATATGTAAGTTCCCGATCTGATCAAAGCCACCAAATACGTACAGCTCTCCATTGTAGGTAAAGGCTGAATGAACGCAGCGTTTCTCTGGAAGAGGCTGTGTAGAAGGCGTGTTCAGCCAGCAGTCTGTCTCTGTGTCAAACACTCTGATGTGGTTGTAGAAGATCCCCTGGTCCCTTTGGCCACCAAATACAAACATCTGTGTCCCGATGATGGTGGCAGAGTGACCCGATGAAGCAAATCCCGGAGTGCCTGTGGCGTTAATGAAAGACCAGACCATTGTGGCGGTGTCCAACTTGTACATGTCATTAATGAATCCTGTCATATGTCCTCCATGGATATACATGACCTTCTCCAAGACACAGGCTGAGTGACCGGCCCTCCCCTCTGGAACAGTCCCAGCGACCGTGAGCCTGAACCACCTGTGGGTGTCGACATCAAATGCATCAAGCACATTGCAGCGCCCACGTCCCCCCCAGAGGTAGGTTATACCTTCTATCAGCACAGCTGTGTGGCCATCACGCCTGGAAGGAAGCTCAAGGGTACTTTCTCTTCCAGTTGTCACTGGGGCCAACGTCACCCAGCGCAGAGACACTGTGTTGAAGACCTTCACCTCAATCTTATCCTCTCTATCGGGCCATCCAAATGAGTACACCTTCTGACCGACCGCAACAACCACATTTACAGCTATATTTGTTCCTCCTTCTAGATACTCGACCCAACGCAACATTTCACGTGAAAGCACCGTAGAGATAACTGCTACTGCCCCTCTGTAAAATGAACTTCGAGACTTATGGCACGATCTAACATTTATATGTTAGTGCTGAACAAACGCCATCGTGAAGCTTGGCCAATCCGTAAAGCCGATGGTTTAGGTCAGCCAATCAGGATATGTCGATGATAAATTGTAACTTTAGAAATGTTCAAATACCTTGTATACATTTATACTGTATGTTGGTTTGTTTACTGTTGAGTGAGAAAACTATTGTTACTTTTATTATTTCTCATACTGTAAGTAGCACACTATTCTCTCCGTTTCCATTGAGTGCAACAACGGCTTTTTGTAGAAGACGGCCAGAGAGTAGATCCATAGCGTTAGAAGGAGTTCCCCTTTAAGACTTCTTCTAACACTATGGACCAGTGCTAGACAGAGAGATGGAGATGCAACACACGTCAGGAAAAAACGGCTTAAAAGCTATGTATCTCAGTCTAATCTATTGTCCATCTACAGCATGGGATTCTCAACCTTTTCTTCGTTCATCTCAAGGACCCCATTGGAATGCATTAGGACGGCAAACCCCGTAACTCTGAGAGTGTACAGATGGAATCAATTGGAGTCGTAAGGGTCCATGTGGTGTCAAATAATCCTGAGATGTACAGATGTGCCATTTCAAAACTTCAAATGTCCTGCCATCGGCAAGACAGTACATTTTCAGGGGATTCCCAGGGCAATAAGAGGGACAAAGAAGGGCATTTAAAATGCTGAATTATTTTGATGATCACTGCTTTTATGACGCTAATTAATTTGAGCAACTGGTCAAGGACCTCTTCAAATCACCTTTCGCCTCATTATGAGTCTGACACCTTCTTCAACACACATTCTTTTGTTCTCATGTATATGGATGTCTGTTGAAGGGAAAAACGGGGGTGTGTAGTGACAACTTCTTTTCAGGGGCAAAACAGTACATTTTTAAGGGCAGAACAGGGAGGAAAAAATGCATTTTCAGGGCACTTTCAGGGAAAGAACAGTAACGTGTGAAGTTTTGAAGTGGCACATCTGTAGGTCATATAAACATTTAAATGTACTCGAACTGTATCTCTCTCCAAAAGATATACATCTTGCCTTGACCAGAGCAGCTTGTGGCGTTGAAGATCTGGCCTGAAGTCCCGTTTTAACACAAACCCCTCATTATAAATGACACTTAGGTCAGGGGTCTGACCAGTAATAGTCATTATTGTTGTTCCTTCCCCGAGCTTGTTCGGTTGTGTTGTGTAAGCTGTAGTCAGACCTGACATGTGCTCGGCAGTGGTGGAAAGTAACTAAGTAGCTTACGTGTACTCAAGTACTGTATTTACTGTAAGTACAATTTTGAGATATTTTTACGTTACTGAAGTATTTCCAATTTCCCATACTTTTACTTCTACTCCGTTACATCTCAGAGGCAACTATTGTACTTTTACTCCACTACAATTATTTGACAACTTGTTACTAGTTACTTTGTAGATTTGGATTATTATTACAAAACATACATTAACCACTTCATCCCTATATACTTTGGCTATTTGAAAATAGCCGATCTACAAGCTCACAATGCGTCGTGGTGCGACGCATTGTGAGCTTGTAGATCTGCTATTTTCAAAAGATTTTTATACATTTGAAAACTTGAAATGGGACATTCTGCATAATGAGTACTTTTACTTTTGTTACTTGAAGTACATTTTGATGCCAATACTTTTGTACTTTTACTCAAGTAAATGTTTTATTTGCGGGCTTTTACTTGTAACAGAGTATTTTTATATTGCAATATTGATACTTTTACTTAAGTAAAACATTTGAGTAAGTTTTCCACCACTGGTCCTTATGTTCTCTGAGTACCCCAATACAGAATCGCTTTGACACCCGCAAGGGTCCATTTGGTTCTTGACTGTCAATACGTTAGCTGGGGACCACCTCAAGGACCCCTCTTCGAAAAGCACTGCCTTGAGAGCTCTTTTAGGGTTCTGTGGATGGATGTGTGGGTTCACACATCTTTTCAGGCCCTGACACATGGGAAACGGCACCTTTTGTGCACCCATTGTGTTTAATGACTGTTAGGCACAGTGGAGGTGTCAAGAGGCTGCGTCGAAACCTGTCGACAAGCATGTCTTTCAGAGCACGGTTCTATTTCCAAGCGTCAACGTGGGTCACAGAGCACCAACACTGTGTGCACAACACCTGCTTTGATGAGTTCAAACTTGTATTTCAGTGTATGTAGGCTACTTTTGCATGTAGCAAAGTTTGTTTTTTCACTTGTTTGACGTCCTTAAAAACAAAAAAAGCTTGTCTACTTCCTGTTTATTTCCTGTGGGGAAATGGCTATATCTACGTTCCTCTTGCTTCACGGCAAAAATGAGCCAGATTCAACTGGCCACAGCTGTGCAACGGATTACCGTGAGCGGACAATCATTTGTTTCCTATACTACGATACCCCTGTGCGTGTAATGAGGCGATATCCGTGAGGACGGAGGTCACGGAGAATATTCCATGATTTTTCAAAGGTACAGTAAAAAAAATCGCTTGTTTTTCGCTGGCAGTAGCGTCAAACTATTACACTATTACCCTGGCAGTTAACACATTCACTGCCAGGTATTATTTAATTAATTCATCCGCTGGTGCCAGCGTGTTTTACCTTGTTTTGACGATCTGTGGAGAGCCACGGGAAGTCACGACATGCGTCATTGGCAGTCAAGCGTTGGATTTGAGATGACGTAATATTACATCCATGGCAGTCAACGTATTAACACGTCTCCTCACTTTACCTGATCTTTTCCTGAAAAGCCTTTTCCCCCCCTTTGTCTTGCCTGATTTACCAGGTGTGAAAAGAGGCAAATCCCCTCCTTTCTCCGTGACAATGCTTGGACAATTCACTGATGTTCCACGGAAGTGCCAATGGCAGGCTCTCTGAAACGTTGGAATGTCACATCTGTATTAGCATATCGGTCGGGATGGGTTCTGAAAACCCATCTCTCTGACTGACTCGCGGTCTCGCGCTGGGCACCGCACTCCCTCGGGTTCCTCTGCGATACGCACGGCGAGTTTGAAGTTGATCAGCCAGGTGTTTGTGCATCAGAGATACGTGGGAGGAATCATTGAACAAGAAGCAGACAGCAGAACAGTGTGCAGACCTTAGACATCACCAGTGGTGTATAGTAACCAGAGGTGGACAGTAACAAGAGTAAATTTACTTGAGTACTGTACTTAAGTACATATTCTGAGGATCTGTACTTTACTTGGGTATTAGATTTCTTTGATACTTATTACTCTTACTCGAGTACATTTCCAAGACAAATATTTTACTTTTACTCAAGTACATTTCTAGGAAGGCTGAAAAGTACTCGTTACTTTTAAGTTAGCTGGTTGTTGTTTTTTTTCCCCTAAAATGCAATTGGACACACGTTGTATTCGTCAAAGGAACCCTATCCTATGTGCCCTATAGCGTGCGCCCTTTGATACACAGTTCTTTGATATTTTGGTATTTTTGAAGAGCTATGTTTTTCCAATGGTTTCTTAAAGACTGAAGGTGTGTCATCATCAAGTCTAAGGTCTGCCCTGTGTGAGGCAGGCTGTGGTAAGACTGCAGCATAACATAGTCCAAGTGAAGTCGAACTTTCTTTGGCTATGGCGGGTCAATAAGAACTGCATTTTGCGCAGAAATAACAAACAAACACATCGCCTTGTATAGGTTCCTTTCAGCCGTTCTTATCTTGACCTTCAATACTAACTAGCAGACACACCAATGAGAACGTTGTGTGCGTGACTGGTCAGAAACTCAATGCACTCACCATTCATATTGTTTATTTCAGAAGTTTAACATCAATGCACCATGTTGGACAGTTTAGATTAGAAGAAAGGTTGTCTGAGGAGGTTAGGAGGCCCACACCAACTACACAGTGGTGGAAAAAGTACTAACATTTTTTTTTACTTAAGTAAAAGTATCAATACTGCAATGTAGAAATACTCTGTTAAGTAAAAGTCAGAAAAAAAAAATGTACTTGAGTAAAAGTATGAAAGTATTGGTATCAAAATAACTTAAAGTACCAAAAGTAGAAAATACACATTATACAGAATGTCCCATTTCACACATTTTCAAATGTACAAATATCTTTGGAAAATAGCTACAAGCTGTATCTGTAGCTGATCTACAATGTGTCGCATCGCGACGCATTGTGAGCTTGCAGATCGGCTATTTTCAAATGGCCGAGTTGTATATACTGTAGGGCTGAAGTGGTTAATATGTGTTTTAATAATAATAATCAAAATCTAAGTAACTAGTAACTAAAGTTGTCAAATAATTGTAGTGGAGTGTAAAGTACAGTATTTGCCTCTGAGATGAAAATCGGAAATACTCCAGTAAAGTAAAAATCACACCCCTGTGTGACGAGAGTGGTGCCTTTGATGAGCCCCGTGTTGATGTTGTCATCAATGTTTGTTTATTGGACATACAGACATACACACGGACACACAAACAAAGCCAGATATAGGAGTGGTTGGCACCACTCAAAAATACCTCAACATTTTACTTACAGTACAGTACTTGAGTAAATGTACTTTGTTACTTTACACCACTGCGAGTACAAACACAGCCAGATGGCAAAGCAATTAATGGAGCACCCGTGTTGCCCAACTGTGTCTGTCACCAGGAATGATGACATCTCGGAGACAAATGATGATAAAGCACATTGGAGGTTGACTTTCCTCCATCAGAGCCCACTTGAAAATCTCAACCATCTGACCACTTAACATGACGGCGGCCTGTTGGATGTTGGTGTTAAGTGGTCAGATGGGTGGGCTTGTATTCCCGGCTTGGATCAGTGGAACCAACATGGTATACTTTAAGATCTTATTCAATGGTATTACAATGAAAACACATTTCTCATGGTTTTAAAGACAGAAATACTATGTCATTTCTTTGACATAATTTAATGTAATATTATAACAACAATCGTGTGTTATAAAGTTATTGGGGCCCCACTTGCAATACCCTTGCGGCCCAGTGTTGATTTTGACAGCACATTTTGATTTGGTTTTAGTCATAGTCTTTTGACAAAAATATTTCATAAAATATTTAGTCATATTTTAGTCATCTGAAATGTTTTAGTTTTTTTAGCCGACTAAATATCATAAGATTATAGTCGACTAAATATGCAGTTGATTTAGTCGACTAACATGTATGTTGGCGGTGCCTTGACGACGTTGTAATGGCTGATTTTACACTTGGTTGCATGCTGAAAATAGCCGATCTACCATTGTTTGTAGGTCTGCTATTTCCAGAGCGCAACAGCGCAACCAAACATAAAATGACTTCTCTTAGTTCTTTCTACAGGATCTCTTCTCCACTCATAGTCCAACATTTTAGTCTAGTTTTTATATGTTGACGAAATTGTCAGTATATTAAGTCTCAGTCTTAGTCATCGTAGCTTTGTTTTCAAGTAGTTTTTGTCTGTGGAAAAAGGTAGTCGACCAACATTTTTCGTCATAGTTTTAGCCAGTGGGCCCGGGCCACAGGTTAGAAATCGCTGACGTAAGCAAACCGGATAGTAAAATCACTGTACTAGCATTGTATACAGTAGGGCGGGTCTAATGTTCAGAACTCCTGCAGCGAGTAAAGCAGTTTTATCCGGTTCGGCAAGACCTGCTGAAGCCTAAAGAAAGTTTGAGTTGGCTTGTAGTAGATTGAAGATTGAGACACCTATTAAATAAAGACCAACTGGGACATCTGTGGACATTGCTGGGACAGATAGCTGACATTAGATCCTCCAGGCAACTTAATCCATGGATTGTAGGAGAGGTCTGTGCCTCCCTGCCGGATCCCCTAAGAGCGTTTTTGACGAACACCGTACTCTTTCTTAATCCATTAAGACCGGGAACGCATCTGTGTCATTTTCAGATTTCTTTGGCTATTCAAAAAATAGCAGATCTACAAGCTACGAGCTTGTAGATCTGCTATTTTTTTTTGAAAAATCCTGAAAATGTGTGCAAATCTTTGAATACATATTTTTCAAAGCAAACATTTAACTCAAATCTTTGCTTCTGGGGAGTCTACAAATATCTTCTAAATCCTATTTTATTTTGGGGGGGGGGGGGGAATATGTTGCTATAATATCAGTGGTTCTCAAACTTTTTTTCATGTCAATGACCCCCAAAATGGTAATTATGTATTTGTCCGCGGATCTACAGCAGATCTACAAGCTTGAAGCTCATAGGGTGGCACTCGGTGCCGCGCTATGAGCTTGTATCTGCTATGTTTGAATAGCCAAAGAAATCTTAAAATGATGCGTTCCCGTTCTTAATGGGTTAACAATGGGATGATAAGTGTGAGAACAGTTTCCCATCTCTGACTGTCACTCCTCCATGTTGGGGAGTGTCAGGGGAGGGAGGACCAGTCGCTCTCATTAAAACACTCCAACGCTGGAAGAAATGGGAAAGAAAAGCTGCATATTATATCCGTGTGAAGGTTGCGTATTCTCTTTGACTGGGACGAGAGCGTGGAGGTGGACTGTGGTTTTTGGACTGGACTCTTCCGGACGGGCTGTTGGCGATCACTATATAATTACATAACATAATGCTGTAATAATAGAATGTGCAAAATAGTGCACATAGGATCCTAGTATTTATTTATTAAAGTGCACAGTTGGAGGTATATGTTCTGCTTTTAAAGGGATAGTTCACCTATTCTTTTTTTTCCCTATCGATTAGTCACCCTATGGAGACTTGAATTCATGGATATTTTTGTCGCATTCCTAAGTAAATAAGATACAAAGGAGACTCAGTACATCCATAACAACAGTATCAGCAACAAATAGAAAAAGGATAAATATAAAATATAAAACACTGCTCAAGCAATGAAACCCTTAGTCTGTTCAATAGGTCAGTCAGTTCAGTCCATAGTCACCTGTCAAAATGCATAAGAAGGACATCCATAATGCATATAGTAGAGAGATACATTAAGATAAGATAAAATATATAATATATACAATAGACAATAACAACAACTCACACAAATTGTTCATGTGTGTGTGCGTGTGCGTGCACGTGGTTGCGCGCGCGCATGCGAATCCAGCAGCACTTTCACAGCCTTAGGAAAAAAACAGTTTGACAGCCTGTTGGTTTTGGCCTTAATGACCTTCAGCCTGCCCGAGGGGAGGGTCTGAAGCAGGTGGTGTCCAGGATGTGAGGGGTCCCCAAAGATCTTTAAGGCCCTGTTTTGGAGACGGTTTGAGTGAATGTCACTCAGGCGTGGAAGCGGAGAACCAATAATCCACTGCGCCGTTTTAGTCACCCGCTGCAGATCCTTCCTCTCTGCATCAGTGCAGCTGGAATACCCACCTGATTCGGATGCTATCAATGCATAGAATGGGAGATTATCACGTTCTATCAGACCATTGAATGGGCGAAGTAGGCGACCTACTGTCTACCCCGCGATTTATCAGACCATTCATTGGGCTTAATCAGGAGCTACTGACCTACCGACGGAGATGACTTAAATACTTCAGTTTCGGTTTTGGTTGTTTCGGTTTCGGACCATGACGGAGGCGCGCAGTCTCAGGCGAGCTGGAGCCCTGAGACTGAGTTGCCGTCCGGAGCGGTGCGACGCTCGCCTGTGCCTACTCAGCGCCGTTCGAGTTATGTACCGATATGGACAGAATCGTAAATATTGTTGTGGGGACTGCTCCGCCTCCGTCGGTAGGTCAGTAGCTCCTGATTACGCCCAATGAATGGTCTGACAAATCGGGGGGTAGACGGTAGCTCGCCTACTTCGCCCATTCAATGGTCTGATAAAACGTGATAATCTCCCATTCAATGCATTGATAGCATTCGAAGCCGGTGGAATACCAGACTGTGCAGGCATAAGTCAGGATACTCTCGACGGTGGAACGGTAAATGTTGATAAGCAGGTTTTGTGGAAGTCCACTGCGCTTCAGTTTCCTCAGAAAGAAGAGGCGTTTCTGGGCCTTTTTGACCAGATTTGAGGTATTGAGGCTCCAGGTCAAGTCCTCCGAGATGTGCACGCAGAGGAATTTAAAACTGGAGACCCTCTCAACCTCCTCCCCCCCGATGCTAAGACAGCTGTGACTGGGTTTTTCCCTCCTGCAATCCATGATTATCTCCTTATTTGTTTTTGTATTCAAGCTCAGATCATTGTCCTTGCACCAGACAGTCAGTGCACTGACCTCCTCCCTGTATGCCACCTCGTCATTATTTGTTATCAGACCCACTATGGTCGTGTCATCTGCGAACTTGACCAGAGTGTTAGAATGATGGTGGGCAGTACAGTCACTGGTAAAAAGAGAGTAAAGGATTGGGCTGAGAACACATCCTTGAGGGACGCCTGTGTTCAGTGTGATAGCGGAGGATGTGTGCTGGCCTAGCCTGACCTTTTGGGGCCTGTTAGTCAGGAAATCCTTTATCCACAGACAGAGATGTGGTTCTACCTAGCATCTGTAGTTTAATGACCAATTTACTGGGGCTGATTCAGTTAAATGCAGAGCTAAAATCAACAAACGACATTCTCACGTAGATATTAGGCTTTCTCCCGAGATTCTCCAGATGAGAGAGAGCTGTGTGTAGCACTAGTGCCACAGCGTCATCAGTTGATCTGTTGGCCTTGTAGGCAAACTGATGTTGATCGTGAGTGGGGGGATGCAGGTCTTGATGTTGACCAGCACCAGTCTCTCAAAACATTTCATAATCACCGGCGTGAGAGCAACCGGCCTGTAATCGTTCATACAGTTGATGGCAGAGGATTTGGGTACGGGGATGATGGTGGTTTCCTTGAGACAGGTCGGCACGGTCGCTTGCCTAAGTGACAAGTTAAAAATGTCAGCAAAGACTGCAGCAAGCTGGTCAGCACATGCCTTCAGTGCTCGGCCTGGAACACCGTCAGGCCCAGCTGCTTTGTTGCCATTGATGTTTTTTAGCGGTGCCAACCGCTCTATACGTGGCTTTTGACTTTTGTATGTCCGTCCGTCCGTCCGTCCGTCCGTCCGACCGGCGGTTTCAGCACGGGATGAGCACGGCAAAGAAGCAAACAGCTATAACTTCAGTTTGCAGCATGCCACCAAGTCCAAATTCGGTATGTGGACTTAGACCACCAATAGGGACGAGCATGAATTGATGACGTTATCAAAAAGGGGTCCAGGGACCCCCAGCGCCCGTATGAGCACGGGATGAGCACGGGATTTTAAACAGCTATAACTCCAGTTTGCAGCATGCCACCAAATCCACATTTGGTATGTAGACTTAGACCACCAATAGGCACGAGCATGAATTGATGAAGTTATCAAAGAGGGGTCCAGGGACCCCCCGCGCCCGTATGAGCACGGGATTTTAAACAGCTATAACTCCAGTTTGCAGCATGCCACCAAGTCCACATTTGGTATGTGGACTTAGACCACCAATAGGCACGAGCATGAATTGATGAAGTTCTCAAAGAGGGGTCCAGGGACCCCCCGTGCCCGTATGAGCACGGGATGAGCACGGGATTTTAAACAGCTATAACTCCAGTTTGCAGCATGCCACCAAGTCCACATTTGGTATGTGGACTTAGACCACCAATAGGGACCAGCATGAATTGCTGAAGCCCCGCCCCCTCTGTCCTCCCATTGGCTGGCCTTCAAACAGCCATAACTCAAGTTCGCAGCATGCTATGGAGTACAAATTTTGTACATGGACTAAAGCCAGCAATAGGGACTAACTGTCATTACTTAAGCCCCGCCCCCTCTGTCTGCCCATTGGCTGGGCTTTAAACAGCCATCATTCCAGTTTGCAGCATGCTCCCAAGTACAAATTTGGTAAGTGGACTCAGACCACCAATAGGGATGCATTGAAATGAGTTAAGGCCCGCCCCAAAGGCACCGCTTCCTTCACACAGGGTGTGATTTTTTAGGACCTGTTTAACCTAATAAGGCTGCAGAGTGAGTTGACACTGATGGCTGTTATGATGTTAATATCCGGGCCTGCATTACTGCTATTCTCAAATCTAGCGAAGAATGCATTAAGCTGGTCTGGGAGGGTGGGGTCAGTCAAGGGGGGTGGTACTGGGGGTCTGTTTATAGTCTGAGAGATTCCTGATGCCCTGCCACATATCACGGGAGTTGTTGTCAGTGAAATTAGCCTCAATACGTTTTTTGTATTGATTTTTAGCGGTGCCAACCGCTCTATACGTGGCTTTGACTCGGTGTCTGTGTGTCTGTCTGTGTGTCTGTGTGTATGAGCCTGGGATGAGCACGGCAAAGAAGCAACACATACAAACACACACACACACACACACACACACACACACACACACACACACACACACACACACACACACACACACACACACACACACACACACACACACACACACACACACGGACTTGGAGATTGCCTATGCCATCTCTCCTCTCATTTGCCACACGTGCCACCGGTTATCAAAGAGGGGTCCAGGGACCCCCAGGGACGTCCGCCCGTATGAGCACGGGATGAGCACGGGATTTTAAACAGCTATAACTCCAGTTTGCAGCATGCCACCAAGTCCAAATTTGGTATGTGGACTTAGACCACCAATACGGGCCGAGCATGAATTGCTCAAGCCCCGCCCCCTCTGTCTTCCCATTGGCTGGCCTTTAAACAGCCATAACTCAAGTTCGCAGCATGCTACGGAGTACAAATTTTGGACATGGACTAAAACCACCAATAGGGACAAACTGTAATTACTTAAGCCCCGCCCCCTCTGTCTGCCCATTGGCTGGCCTTTAAACAGCCATTATTCCAGTTTGCAGCATGCTACCAAGTACAAATTTGGTAAGTGGACTCAGACCACCAATAGGGACGAACTGAAATGAGTTAAGCCCCGCCCCAAAGGCACCGCTTCCTTCACACAGGGTGTGATTTTTTGCTTTTTTAATGCCTCTATTTAGGGCTGATCTGGCTCTACTATAAGCCTCCCTGTCCCCAGATCTAAAGGCTGTGTCCCAGACTCTGAGCAGTATTCTCACCCCATTGTTGAACCATGGTTTCTGGTTGGGGAATATTGTAATCTGCTTCTTTGGGCATACATTGTCAGTGCAGAAGTTAATGTAGGACAGTACAGTGGAGGTGTACTGCTCGATGTCCTCATGTTCAAAGAGCTCCCATGTTGTGTCCTCAAAGCAGTCCTGTGTCCAGGTCTGCACCATTTTGATTTGGGGCTTGGCTCTGCAGACGCGAGGCCTGTAAGTTGGAATGAGTACAACAGATTAATGGTCAGATTTTTTATCTGTTCCCAAGTTTCCCAGTTCAGCTGATGTATAGGCCCTATAGGCTCCAGGTATATTTGTGTATACTTGGTCCAGTATTTTGTGTCCTCTTGTCCCAATGTGAACATTTTTATAAAACTTAGGGAGGACAGTCTTAAGGTCTGTGTGATCAAAATCACCGGCCACGATAAAAAAGCTATCCGGGTGTTTGTTTTGTTGTGCGCTAATAGCAGCATGCAGTTTAGCCATAGCTATTTTTTCATTAGCACAGGGGTGGACGTAGACAGCCATAACAAAGGCTGCCGACATCTCCCTTGGCAGAAAGAATGGTCTGCACTTCAACAACAGAAACTCTAGGTCCGGGCAACAATGTTTTCCTATAACAGAAGTATCCATGCACCAACTGTTATTTACATAATGCATACGCCTCCTGCTCTCCCCTTACCGGAGTCTGTTGTGCGGTCCGCTTGGTAGATAGTGTGGCCTGCTAGCTCCACCGCTACTTCGGGTGTGCTTTCCTTTATCCAGGTCTCCGTTATCACCATAACACAACTTTCAAGCCGGCTGTCATTGTGTCCGTCTGTCATCCGTAGTCTGATGTCGTCCAATTTGTTGACCAAAGAGCAGGCGTTGGCAAGGAAGAGACTGGGGACAGCGGGCTTGTACAGTACCGCTGGGAGTCTAGCCCGCACCCCTGCCCGCCTGCCTCTCTTCTGCTTCCTCTCGCGTCGCCGCCTGTGCCTTCTCTCTGGCCGGGCGCTCATCTCCGTGCGTCCCGATGAACGAGTAATCTCCTCCGGGAAGGCGCAAAACTTTTCGGGTACACATACAGTGTGATAGTCCTTTAAACACAGAATCTCTGTTCTGGTATAAGTCCTTATTTCCTTTGTTTCACTGCTACGTGTTACAGAGCACCGGGCCGCTGCGTCTGAACGCGCCGTCATCTTCGAATCGTTACGAAAAGAAAGGATTTTCATTCATTTTGCAGTTGAACTATCCCTTTAACATATCCTAGCTGTTGGGAGGAGATTGGACAGGTAGTGCCAATGTGATACTATTTCTATCTCTGCGACCTACACTGTACAACAAAATGGACCTGCAAGCATCCATTTGGTTCCTAACTATCGATCAATTAGCCGAGGACCCCCTGAAACTCCCCCTCAAGGACCCCTGAAAGCGCCCGGCCCCACATAGAGATTCATTGATGTTTCAGATCGGAGGTGTGGATGATGCTAATAGGAGGGAATGATGTGAAACTACAAGCTTCATTTTAGAGGCTCTATTTACCATGTTTCAAGTAGATTTCTGTCCTGACTGCTTGTGTTACCGTACAAGACATGAATAGAAAGAAGTGAGCTCGATAACAGATCTATAAAAACGACTCGTACAGTAATAGAGCCAATTGGAGAGGCATGGGCTGGAATTTTAAAAGGGCACCGCATAATTACCATACTTTTAGGCCCAAAAACCCAAATAACCCGAAAAGGTGTCATTGTGTGCTTAATGTCCTCAAAGTCACGCATCCCACAAGCTTTTGAAGTGAGCCGATTGGACCTTCTGTTCCAGAGATAATGGCCAAAACATCTTGAAAACGGCCACTTTTGCCATTGCCTGTTTTTCTTTAATAACACAGGCTAGGAAGGTTGCTTTTAGCCTTGGAAATGTTAATGCAATAGAGATTAGATTTCTCTCCCTCCGAAGATGTGAGGGACCAATCAGGGCCCAGTATGCAAATATGGGGTGGGTTTGTCACCAGAGGCAATTTTTTTATTTGCCCCTCAGAAATGCAGGTTCCACACAGAGATTCCAGACTAATATCTAAGCAGTGATATTAGTCTGGTCATGCCAGGCTAGGTTTTCTGTAGTTTGATAGAACCGTTTGACCGTCATGTTTTTCCTGTACTGAAAAAAAATGGCATTGAAAAAGAAATAAATAAAGCGCTCTTAATTCAAATGTGCTCTCTCTCCAGGTGGTGTGTGTATAGCTCAGTCTCTGAAGATCCCCAGGGAGCCGAAGCCCGGCGAGTTTGACAAGCTCATCACGCGCCTGCTGGAGACGCCCAACGCCCGCGCCGTCATCATGTTCACCAACGAGGACGACATCAGGTAGAACGCACACACACGCGCGCACACACACACGCACGCACGCACGCACGCACGCACGCACGCACGCACGCACGCACGCACGCACGCACGCACACACACACACAGACTCATCCAGTAGCTGTTAGTGGAGTGTTTATCCATGGTCAGTAGTTAATCCAGACACTGAGATAACAACGTGTCAATTAAGCTGCATCACGGTGAGGTCATCCTCATCCACTCCTCTCTCCATCTGATTATCACATTAACACAGTGTGCACCAGGGTGCTCGAGTGGCGCAGTGGTAAAGTAGCTGCCCCACCCCTGAGGAGGTCGTGGGCTCAAATCCACCTTGGTGCATCCGGCTACATCGTGTTTGTGTAGCCGCTACACGATTACCCCGTGTTAAGGGGAGGGAAGCCGGGCGGGGAGGGTGTTATTTGTCATTGTATATACCAGTGGTGTAAAGTAACTAAGTGCATGTACTCAAGTACTCTACTTAAGTACAATTTTGAGGTATTTGTACTTTACTTGAATATCTTTAATTTCAAATACTTAACTTATACGCCACTACAATTATTTGAAAACTTTAGTTACTAGTTACTTTGTAGATTTTGATTATTATTACAAAACATACATTAACCACGTCAGCTCTATATACGTCCATTTGAAAATAGCATAATCTACATAATCTACAATGCGACGCATTGTGAGCAGCTTGTAGATAGCAGATTGCAGATCTGCTATTTTCAAAAGATTTGTATTTCAAAACTTGAAATGGGACATTCGGCATAATGAGTAAAAACCCCAAACAAGCGCCAAACAAGCCCAAAAGTTGCTTATAAAAAGCAGACATGAACACAACACAAAGTGAAAGTGAAAGTGATTGAATGAACGCAATGAAGACTGAGGGCTTGCTGTTACCATTGATATGGATTGTATACAGTCACTACATCGCGACAGTGGTGAGTAAACATTGTTTATAAGAAAACTAACGTCAGGAAAATAATAATAATTTGACATGCAGTTGGTGCGGATCTAATCTATACATAGGATGATATAATTAATGCGGTTGGACGGCGGATGGATAATGAACATGCACACGCAGATTTGGGTGACGAAAAACCCCATCCGTGCATCTCTAGCAGGCGCTCATCTGGCATGAGGGCAGACAGACGTGGCCCAGCCCATCTCAGCTCTGAGAGCGCCCTGAGCGTGGTGTGTGAGATGCTCTCCATGTCAGCCCTGTGGAGGACCTCAGTGTCTGGGACCGTGTCCTGCTGCCATGTGATGTCGAGCAGCCTCCTGAGGCTCATTTCATATGGAAGGCACTGAGCTGCTTTTAGCATGCCGGCTGTTACACGGTCCATGTCTCACAGGGGTACAGCTGGGAGGGCAGGACAACAACACCACGGTAGACTTTCAGTTTGGTTTGTATAGGCTGCAGCCTGCTTCGCTTCTTTTAGAATAGCTTCTTGTAGAATAGCAGAATGGGCCGTGGTGGTACTGCAGGCTCCACTAGGCTCTATGCACAGCAGCCATATTATCACTTCCTTCACAGGTCTTACCAATGATACTAATGAAGGCTCTGTTCCATTTAGTGAAGCACAGTAGTTCTTCAGATTTCCACGACCCCCATAGCTCTGAGAGTGTACAAATGGAACCAAATGGACCCGTAACCATTTGTACACTCTCAGAGTTACACACCTGTAAGGGGCCATTTGGAAACCCCTTAAGGAACCATGAGGGTCCCTGGACCCAAATTGTAGACCCACTGGTGTAGCAGAGTGTTTCCAGTGAGCCAACATGCACAATATCAGCACCCTGACTCTGTTTGACCATAATGGAACAGAGCCTTCATTAGTATCATTGGTAACACCTGTGAATGTCTTCACAATATGGCTGCTGTGCATAGAGCCTCTTGCGGCTTGCTTGAATGGCTCTCCTAAAGGCCTCACCGTGGATTTGTTGGGCTTCTTTCTCACGGAAGACACATGCTGGGGGCGCCAACCCATACTGCTCCCGGTTAATGTATGTTTTATAATAATAATTGTGAAGTCTGACCCAAGCCAAGACACAAAGCAGGTTTGTAGTTTGAACACAAAGTGTATTTTATTCAGGGGTCGTTCCCATAGACTGTATAAATGAGATGGACAAACCCCCTCCGCTGCTTTCTACAGACCGAAAATGAATCCTTTGCTGCAGACTGTAAGTCCGCCATCTTTCACTACGCGTCAGAATGAGTTCAGACCATTATTGGTTGGGTAACTTGTCAATCAAGAGCGGGGGGCGGGGAATGAATGCTATTGGTTGTGTAGCGTGTCAATCAAATCATCCCGCCCCTCCTAGAGAATAGCCTACTTTATCGTCAATTTTATAATAAATAGAACCATAATTTAGCAAAACGCATATCCTGATGATTGAAAGGAGACTTTAAACTAGCGACTGGAAGCATATAGAATTTATGACAATTTTTATTACAGTAAGAAAATCGAGTCTGAAAGTTGGTAAAAACCCATCGGCTTGCGTTAAAATAAATTCTTTCTGAACTCACAGGTCGGCACGGGTGAAACAGCGCCTCTCGCTGGACATTTACTAAACATCCGGGTTGGCCTCATAGTAAATATCTCAGCCTTGCCCCTTGGTCGTTCCCCATAACACAAAATCAAGTTCTTCCCAATGGGGCTTTTCCAAAGACACACGATGATTTGTAATGATGTATTTCAGGCGCTCTCCTAGTTTGCCTATACAAAAGGAGACAGAAAGTAGCCATCAGGTAATCAGTGGTGGAAAAAGTACTACATGTTTTTTACTTAAGCAAAAGTATCAATACTGCAATGTAGAAATACTCTGTTTCAAGTAAAAGTCCGGAATTAAAAATATACTTGAGTAAAAGTACAAAAGTATTGGTATCAAAATGTACTTAAAGTACCAAAAGTAAAAGTAGTCATTGTGCGGAATGTCCCATTTCACAAGTTCAAAATATTAAATAAATGTAAATAAATATTTTAAAAAAGCCGATCTACAAGCTCACAATGCGTCGCATTATGAGCTTGTAGATCTGTCATTGTGAGCTTGTAGATCTGTCCTGATCACTGTGAGCTTGTAGAGCTGCTATTTATAATGGCCAAAAGGTATATAGGGCTAAAGTGGTTAATGTATCTCTTGTAATATCACAATCTACAAAGTAACTAGTAACTAAAGTTTTCATATACTTGTAGTGGAGTAAAAGTATAATATTTGCCTCTGAGATGTAATTGAGTAGAAGTAAAAGTACTGAAAATTGGAAATACTCCAGTAAAGTAAAAGTACCTCAAAATTGTACTTAAATACAATACTTGAGTATTGTACTGTACTTAGGTGTGAATTAGGCCACAGACTCCCATATAAACCCCACAAATGGTCCATTTGATTTCACTATCAATCATTTAGCTGGGAAACCACTGGAAACCCCCTCAGGGACCCCTGGGGGTCCTCGATCCCCACTTTTGAGAACCGCTGACTTTGAACATCCAACAAACGGCATTTCATTCATCTGAAGCATTTCACAAGTCGTCTGATTTTAAAATGTCATAAATGTCACAGTATTTAAGAACATCTTACTGAAGTGAAGTGACTTTTATACATGTTTCTAAAACAAGAACCTCAACTTGTCAGTGAAGAAAAAAAGCAAGAATCGAGTGAAATTTGATTAACCCATTCACTCCAGCAACGCATCTGTGTCATTTGGGCTATTAAAAAATAGCAGATCTACAAGCTCATAGCGCAAGCTTGTAGATCTGCTGTTTTCTTTTTTGGAACATCGTGAACATGTTTTTTTTAAAGCGAAAATGTTAACTCAAATCTTTGCTTCTGCATGGGGATTCTATAAATGTCAGTAATGTCTTCTAAATCCTAGCATAAAAAAAAAAAAAAAACGTATGTTGGACCCCCAAAATGATATGTATTTGTCCGTGGACCCCCCCATCTCAAAATATTTTGTTCCAGGGACCCCCATGCAGTAGCAAAGATTTTAGTTAAAAATGTATATATACTGTATATATATATATATATATATATATATATGTGTATATATATATATATATATATATATATATATATATATATATATATATATATATATATATGTATATGTATATGTATATATATATATATATATATATATATTCAAAGATTTTGACAAATATTCCACAATTTAAAAAAATATATAGCAGATCTGCTATTTGTTAATAGCCAACGCTAAAATAATCTGCTGAATGTTGACTGTTACAAACACACATCTGACTCACTTTACTCTCATCATCTTTAATAAGATCAAATACATCAACAGACATCATCACTGTCACAGAGAAACTATAGAATTCAAACCTGATCCATAAATGGCAAACATTACAATATAAAACATGTTATCAGTAATAATCATATCAAATATCATCATTATACCAATAGAATTACAAACTGATCGTTTATAGTTATAAACTACAAAATAAAAGTACGCTATCAAGAATCATTTTATCTATCTGTTTTACTTAAGCTTGTAGATCTGCTATTTTCAAAAGATTTGTATACATTTGAAAACTTGAAATCTGACATTTTGCATAGTGAGTACTTTTGGTACTTTAAGTACACTACATTTTGATACCAATACTTTCATACTTTTACTCAAGTACATTTTGAAAGCCAGACTTTTACTTGTAACATAGTATTTCTACATTGCAGTATTGATACTTTCACTTAAAACATTTGAGTGCTTTAACCACCACTGGATCTGTTTTTTATTGTACGCCAGACGTTCTAACTGTGGTTTTCCACAGTGACACAGATCTTCCCTGGTAACATCTTCAGAGACCGACGATTACCATCATAATTACCAATGAATGGAAACAGTTTCTCAGTGAAAGTGTGTGTGAAGGTGTATAGGTGGGTGTTAGAATCAGGATCAGAGAAGGACAGCTGTCCTCTGTCCCAGTCCAGCTGGACTCTGATCCTCCGGGGTTTCTGGTTCACTGAGAGAACAGTCCTCTTATACACTGTGGAGGAGAATGCTGATGTCTCCTCATCCTCATCAGGCTCTGATGAGGAGACTGCTGTGCATTCCTCAAGGAAGTCATAGAACTGCTGTATAAACCAGTCTCCACTCCCTCTGATTCCCTTCCTCTGGTAAGACTCCGCACACACACCTACTTCCCAGTTGTCATTGTCTCCAACCTCAACATCCCAGCTGTGAGACCCTGAGTTAAAGCCCTCAGAACCCAGCACTCTGTACCAGTCCTCAAACCTCTCTGGGTTGTCAGGAAGCTGCTGTTCCTCTCCCCGTCTCACACTGGTCAGATCACCCGAGAGCATGAGTTCAAGACTAGCAGTGTTGGGGTCCAGGATGACAGGAGTGTAGGAGACAATGTCCTTCATCTTGTCCCAGACGCTGAAGGTCAGGTTCTTCAGGTGTTTAGCCTCGTCTATCAGCGCTCCTGAGACCGGTGGTGGGTCCTGCAGGCTGGGCTGGACTCCCTCCATCGTGGTCTTGTAGTTCTGCAGGAATGAGACGTGGTCGTCGGCTCTCAGCTGGTCCTCAGCAGCTTGGATTGCATTGGAGAGGGTTTCCATTTCTCTGCTCAGACCCTCAATCCTCTCCTTCATCTCCTGACTCTTCTGAGCCTCTTCCTCGCGCAGAGAGGCGATCCTGGCCTTCTCCTCCTCCTGTAGGAACCGACGAAGATTCTGAAACTGTTCCTTAATCTGTGTCTTTGTGTTCCTGGCCTGAACCTTGATGTGATTTTCGGTTTTGTCGTAATCTGTTTTAACTTCATCAAAGTACTCCAGTATCTCCTTTAAAGGCTTCAGTGATTCCTGGACCTTCTGTTTGCAACGTCCAGACGCTTCGTCCACGGGTAAGAACTTGTGTCCAGCACATTCCTCTGAATAGCGACAAACGAGACACACCGGCTGTTGATCGTCCAGACAGAAGAGCTTGAGCTTCTTACCGTGTGCGGTGCAGAGGACCTCAGAGCTCACCGACAAGGAGCTCTGACATTTTTCCTCCAAGAGGTTCTCACACAGCAGGTCCTTCACAACAATGTTTGTAAGAGGATGGTCCCTGGAGCATCTTCTCTGACAAACAGGACATTTTTTTGTTGGTCTTTCCGTCCACCATTCCTGCAGACAGTCTTTGCAGAAGCTGTGGCCACAGGACAGGACAACGGGATGTTTAAAGATGTCATGACACACGGGACAGGTCAGCTCCTCTTTCCGAACAGTCAAACGGGAAGCCATTTTCTCTCGGAGCTCGCAATGGAAAATGACAAATGCAGCAACACCCTGGTAACGAGTAACACTGATGCATGCGTTGAATACTTTGTCCTGATAGTGAGCATTCTCTCTATGTATATGGGTTCGGTCTACCCATGTGGGTGTAACCTTCTGTTGATTAATCATGTGACTTGTGTATTGTCTTAAATGTGGAAACACAGGCTTTAGCACTGTTCTATAACAGTAGCCACTGTCCCCCAGCTCCTCATATGACCTTATTAATCAACACTCTCATGTGACTCTCATCTGACCTAATTAATCAACACTCTCATGTGACTCTCATCTGACCTAATTAATCAACACTCTCATGTGACTCTCATCTGACCTAATTAATCAACACTCTCATGTGACTCTCATCTGACCTAATCAATCAACACTCTCATGTGACTCTCATGTGACACATGCAAGTCCCCGCTGTGGACCCCAACACCACAGGTCAGAGTTATGTGGCCTTTAGAATCTGTATCTATGTGTACCCATTATGACTAAATATCCCTCTGAAAATAAGATAAATATATATATTTATAACTTCTGTGCAGGTAACATGTCAATACAAACGCCACCGTTACATCATAATAATGGATTATTCTACATTATGCAGGCGTTTACCTCTTCATTTATAACTTCGGTTCATAAACTAACACAAATAATAATGAATTATTAATTACAATAATAACCGCAAACTTCAGGCACTTGAATGCCCTGGATAATTCTACACACAATGTTATCATAAGACAATAAATCAAAGTTCAGTTTTCTTGTAGATGACTGGTTGTACTGTTGCTCCCAGTCATAAATAAATGTTGTTGTTTTTTGTGCCTTATAAGATTATTAGTACTCAATGGATACTCCCTGATAAATAATTGTTTCAAATACACCACTAGAAGATGTGGTTCTGGGACCCCCAGGGGTCCTTGAAGGCGTTCCAGTGGGTCCCCAGCAAAATGTGTTAATAAAACATCCAAGTCAGTTTAAACACTTTAAACTGGAATGTGCTCCTCCCACAATTCACTCTTAATTAGAAATACATTTGTTAAAAAAAAAAAAAAAAGAAACGTAGTGAATGTACTTAGTTACTTACCACCAGTGCACTTCACATGTTTTTTTTAAGTGCATAGTCGTATTTATAGGGCTATGCACATGTGTCATGTGTTTCTAGCCAATCACAGTCCTGAATAGAGTTATGGTGGCCAATCACGGTGCAGGGTTAGGGGGGTACAATGGTGGCCAATCACAGCGCAGGGTTGGGGGGGTGCAATTGGGTCGATGTCCAAACCTCACATATAGGGGCGGTTGCACCGCCCAAAAAAGCACTTACCAGACCCGCTCAAGTGACTGGCTTACACTTGAGGTTCCACCTGTTCAGTCTGAACTGGGGAAATCTGCTTTCTGCTTTGATGTTCCCATTTCATGGAACACTCTACAACTCACGCTAAAATGAATGCCCCAATATCCTATGGACAATTCTTCAATCACCTGCTCTTAAATCTCCCTACCTCCAGGATTAACCCTTCGTGGTGCCCGGTGCTTGGACCCGGTACGGTGCCCCCTGGGAGCGTTTTGTCAACGGGGGGGGGGGGGGGGGGGGGGTGATGAAATGTTGGCGTTTTTCGCCGTTTATTTATTTTTTCACGCCGTTTGGTGCCCCCCCCAAGGTTGGTGCCCTGTACTTCAGCACCTCAAGCCCGTTGGATAAGTCACCACTGCCTACCTCACCATGTAATTGTTTTTAACTTACAAATGTTCTATTATGGTTTTATTTTGTTGTTTCTGTGTTTTATCCCTGTATGTGCCTTAATTGTTGATTTTTGTGTATGTAATCTCGTCAGCATTGCAAATGAGGGTAAACCTCAATGCTCTTTTCGAGAATAAATAAAGGTTTCAATCAATACTTTTCGGACAAACAACCACTTTAATAGAGGAACCTTGCATTTTTCACACACTGTGCTGTATATTGATCCGTTTCTAGATGGTTAACACAACACTTCATGGTCCAATGAGAATCCAGTGGAGAACCACTGGTCTAGACGTTGTTTATATTTCTGCTTCCCACCGCGGGGGTCGTTCACAACCAGTGGTGGAACAAGTACTCCAATTTTTTTTACTTAAGTAAAAGTATCAATACTGCAATGTAGAAATACTCTGTTACAAGTAAAAGTCCGCAATTCAAAATTGACTTGAGTAAAAGTGCAAAAGTATTGGTATCAAAATTGACTTAAAGTACCAAAAGTAGAAAGTACTTATTATGCAGAATGTCCCATTTCACAAGTTTCAAATGTATACAAATCCTTTGAAATTAGCAGATCTACAAGCTCACAATGTGTCGCATCGCGACACATTGTAGATTGTAGATCTGCTATTTTGAGATGGCCAAAATGTATATAGGGCTGAAGTGGTTAATTTATGTTTTTTAATAATAATCTACAAAGTAACTAGTAACCAAAGCTTTCCAATACTTGTATTGGAGTAAAAGTACAATATTTGTCTCTGAGATGTAGTGGAGTAGAAGTAAAAGTACTGAAAACTGGAAATACTCCAGGCAAGTAAAAATACCTCAACATTGTACTTAAAGGTAAGGTAAGTGATTTTCTTTGGTTAAAATAAGTGTTAAATAGCTCTATATTCTGATAGTACTCATTGCTATAGAGTGTTTGTTCAGTAAAATGAGTCTCCTTGTCTCTTCACCTCTTTATAAAACAGAAAATGCATTTTCGTTTCAGTTTCAGGTTCATTTCCATTTTTATCCAATCAGGATAGAGAACTCAATCAGGATACAGATTAAACAAGTGAAATTGGAAGTGATGACACTAAGAAATGAGCAGGCAAAATTGGAACTGGAACACTACAAAAATGAAGCTTAAAAATGGGTACTTTCTCCTGATTGGCTGAGATTTTGACACCTACCGAAACATGTATTTTCTGTTTATTAAAGAGCTGGAGAGACGGGGAGACTCCTGTTACTGAACAAACACTCTATAGCAATGATATCAGAATATAGTGCTTTAACCTTTTAACAAAATACTTTTTGTTTTAACCAAAAAAATATCACTTACCCTACCTTTAAGGACAGTACTGAAGTAAATGTACTTAGTTATTTTACACCACTGTTCACAACTTGCCTATTTCTTTGTTCCTTCTGTCAAATGCTGCTCTCTCTCCTCTCTCTCTCTCTCTCTCTCTCTCTCTCTCTCTCTCTCTCTCTCTCTCTCTCTCTCTCTCTGATTGGTCGGATCAATGTGTTTTGTGTTGTTTGTCCCGCCAGGCGCATCCTGCACGCAGCAAAGCTCAACAACCAGACGGGTCACTTCCTGTGGGTGGGCTCTGACAGCTGGGGCGCCAAGATCTCGCCGGTGGTGGGCCAGGAGAGGGTGGCGGAGGGGGCCGTCACCATACTGCCCAAGAGGGCTTCTGTGGACGGTAAGACATGCAGGGCATTTACTGTACCAATAGGCTCTATGCACAGCAGCCATAAGAAATTGGGCCTCTTCTTACTTCCTTCACAGGTGTTACCAATGATACTAATGAAGGCTCTGTTCCATTCTGGTCAGGGTGTTGATATTGAGCATGTTGGCTCACTAGAAACACTCCATTTTGGTTCCCAAATGGCCCCTTATGGTGGGTGTGTAACTCTCAGAGTTATGGGGGTCCTTGAAAATAAGACAACCACTGTGCTACACTAAATGGAACAGAGCCTTAATTAGTATTATTGGTAACACCTGTGAAGGAAGTAATGAAGGGGCCCAATTCATTCCCAATATGGCTGCTGTGTATGGAGCCTGTACTAAATGATAGGATGGAACAATATCTAGGTAGAATGAGTTATAGACTAATATCTACGCAGTGATCAGTCAAAAATAGCAGATCTACACAGTGCCGCGCTACGAGCTTGTATATCTGCTATTTTTGAATAGCCAAAGTGTAAAAATAATGCTTTTTAGCTCAAATCAAAAAGTGACACAGATGCGTTCCAAGTCTTAAAAAAATGCCTCTGGTGATAAACCCGCCTCATATCTGCAATACTGGACCCTGATTGGTGCCCCACAACTTAGGGGGAACCGAGATCCAATCACAACCGAGCGGGTCCAGACCTAATCTGCAGAGGGATTTTTTTCTTCTTTGTACTGGCAGATTCGTCTGGTTTCCAGGCAAAGAATGAGTACCGTATATAAAAAAAAAACTACTTTAGCACCAGTTTGGATCGGGCTCATTGTAACTCAAGACGGCTAGATAGAAGGCAGATAAGAGAGATAATATAAGAGAGATAAAATAAGAGAGATAAGACCTTTATTGATGGTTGAAGGAGATTAAGACAGGGCCGCCTGTCTTTGATTAGGGGTGGGGGGGCACACTTTTTGATCCAGCAACGTGAATATTTTTTTTTACACATAATTGTTTTACACATAACGTATCCATACCTACAGCAGATCTGCAATCACTATTTGTCGCATGAAGATATGGTGGTTACGCAAATGTCTCCCCTATATGTTTTTCTTTTTTTCTTTTACAAACGGAGTCCTGAGTGAAGTGAGTGAAATCCCAGTGAGGTGTATTTTCTGTGCATACTGTACTACTTATCCCATTCAATCCGGGAACACATCTGTGTCATTTTAGATGTATTTGGCGATTCGAAATAAAATAAAAAGATATACAAGTTCATAGTGCCGCACTATGAACTTGTAGATCTGCTATTTTTGAAAATGTGTGCAAATCTTTGAATGTATATATTTTCAAAGCAAACATTTTTAATTGTCAAATGTCTCAACAAATGTCTTAATTGTTCTGGCCGCCGATCCCCATCAAAATATGTTGTCCCAGGGACCCCCCCCAGAAGCAAAGATTTGAGTTTAAAATGTTACATGTACGTATGCAAAGATTTGCGCAAAAGTTCAAGATTTTTCTTTAAAATAGCAGATCTACAAGCTTGTAACGCGGCACTCGGTGCCGTGCTACGACCTTGTAGATCTGCTATTTTTGAATAGCCTAAAGTATACAATAGTGGTTATAGTTAAAAAACTAAAACGACACATATAAGCGTTCCCGGAATGAGTGGGATAAACTCCCCATGGATTCCCCTCTACCTACGGCTACGCTACCCTTTCTAACGAGACTCAGACGTGCTGGAGACACTTTTCATATGAGCTGCAGTTAATAATGCTGACAGTTAGTCAAAGCCTGTTTCATTCCCTATGCCACCGTAATTCTCCAGCAATATATATATATAACATATGCAAAATCCTTAGCGTTGCATCTTGCAAGAAATGTGTATGTCAACTATATTGTACAGATATTATACCTGTATCTATCCTTGCTGTCGGGGCAGAAACCTCTCATCTCCATACTTTATCTCCATGTTTTTTTTTTCCATAGATTAATTCCCTTCTCGATCATACTACAGCGTCACCCGAAAGCATCAAAAGTAGCAGATCTACTGAAGCTCGAAGCGTGGCGTGAAGCGTCCCGTTTTTTTTAGCTTGTAGATCTGCTACTTTTGCTATCTTTAACCCAAGACATGGAACGCATCTGTGTCAGTTTTAGATTTGAGCAAAAAAGCATTATTTTACACTTTGGCTATTCAAAAATAGCAGATCTACAAGCTCATAGCGCGGCACCGAGTGCCGCGCTATGAGCTCATATATCTGCTATTTGTTTTTTTATCGTGAAAATGTGTGCAAATCTTTGAATATATACATTGTTTTAAAGCGAACATTTTAAACTCAAATCTTTGCTTCTGGGGGGGCCCTGGAAGCAAATATTTTGAGATGGGGGTCGGCGGCCAAATACATATAATTTTGGGGGTCCTTGACATGAAAAAGTTTGAGCACCACTGATATAGAAACGTTGCTGTCCGGCAGGAACCAGCTAACTCCATTTTTCCGCTTTTGCATTTTTTTCCATAAATCAGGGCCATTGAACGCGCTTTACGTCTGTGTGTTGATTACAATTTTTTTCAACCAATGAAAAGTATTAAAAAGTGCTTCTGACAAAACCAGCTAAATCCATTGGAACTTCAAACTTTCTGCTAAACCAGCTAAGTTCATCAAAGGGGGGTGGAGTTAGCTGGTTTAGCTGACTCCAGGCTCCACCCCCTTTTGACCTCCAACCTCATTGTGAGCTTGGAGGTCCATTCAGCTGTTCTAATCAATTTTTTTGTTTTTGTCATTTCCTGAAAAATGAACATTTTGGAGTTAGCTGGTTGCTGCCGGACAGCAGAGATATGTTTTTCAGAATACTGTTGGGATTTAGAAGACATTTGTAGAATCGGCTTCAGGTCTTAATGGGTTAATTTGAATCCTGAAAAGTAACCGTTTTAGACGTATGAGGTTTCCACCCGACAGAGATAATTGTTGAAATCCTATACACGTTGCATCTTGCAAGTAATGTGTACATGTCATCTCCTATACCGTACAGATACTATGCTGTATCTCTCTCAAACAGGCAGTGTGTAGTAGCCTACTTTTCAATCTCCCTCAAACTTGTCTCCTCAGCCTTTGATCGCTACTTCAGAAGCCGCTCGCTCTCCAACAACCGACGGAACGTTTGGTTCGCCGAGTTCTGGGAGGAGAACTTTGGCTGCAAGCTGGGGATGCACGGCAAGAGGCCCGGCAGTCCAAAGAAATGCACAGGTACTGTTATGTGTAATATAACACCCCCAAAGAAATGCACTAGGTATTGCATATGTGCAACACCCTGCAAAGGGAGAGTAGAGAATGAATGATGCACGTTTACCAGTAGTTGCTAAGAGCCTCTGCCTGATGACCAAAGTGGGCGGCAGTGGCTCAGGGGTGGCCGGTAAAGCGGCTGGATGGCGACCGTGAGGTTTCCAGTTCGATCCCGGGCTCCCCCAGAGTTAGTGTCGAAGTGTCCTTGAGCAAGACGCTGAACCCCTGATTGCTCCCGATGAGCAGGTTGGTGCCTTGCATGGTTTCCTCTGCCATCGGTGTGTGAATGGGTGAATGTAATGCACAATCTATGTCAAGCGATTTGGGAAAAAAGCTCCATATAATTGCACCATTTACCACACGCACACACACACACACACACACACACACACACACACACACACACACACACACACACACACACACACACACACACCTTTTTCCTTTCAACACCGGCGTGTGGAATGAGGAAAAAAACACATTGTAACTCTGCCAGTCCAATGCAATCGATCGCATTGTAGAGCCAACTAGCTGGCAACACAATGAAGAGGGCAATATTGACCCAAGAAAGACAAAAATAAAATAAATAATACAGCACTACTGCAGATGGATAATTATCCACTTAACTCTTGGAGTTTGGAAAGAAACATTTATGTAATCACCATTTTCAGTCCATTACATATGCAGTGTTTCTCTGGTGGTATGCACGCTGTTTCACCTGACAGGACGCTCTTATACCCAAGGCAACGTGTCTGACAGTTTAATTGGGAATGCAGCTCTTTGCTTGGCAATGGAACTGTATTATTTGGCAGTGGTGTGTTTGGCAAGAAGCTATGAAATGAGACAACACTGTCACATTTTCAGCTAGAAGTTTACTAGTAGCGAAATAGATCTGTGATTACCCACTTTCACCCTAACCCCTTCGAAAAGAGCAGATCTATAAGATATGTGGGGTGTTGAGCTACTATTAGGGGTGTGCCGACTATTTTCGCGAGACGGTACGATACACGATATTGAGCTCACGATATCGATACGATATGATATATGGCACTTTTTTATTATGAATATATTTGGGGGGGGGAAGCAAATGCAAACAAATACTTAGCAATTTTTTAAATATTTTTTTTTATGCCAAAACGATACATATCGTCACGATAACGTATCATGATATATCGCGGGACGATATATCGGCACGCCCCTAGCTACTATGTCTGAAAACATTTAGAATAGGTTTGTGTTTAAATGGTTAATAAGTGGTTAAGGCAACAGTACAGAGTCATCTCCTCAAACTCATGCCGCCTGTTCGTTGAAATACATCTTCTGAGGCACCTGAACACATCATCAGTGATATAACCTGATAGTTTCTTGATGATTTTTTCCCCCCATAGTTACTGCACTTTGGCTTTGTAGGGTAGTACCCTCACGGCCCACAGGTTGGAAATCGCTGCTCTATAAACTTTTCAATCAGCTGTTTTTACCCTTAATTTTTCTACC
This sequence comes from Gymnoscopelus microlampas, assembly GCF_963454915.1. Lineage (NCBI taxonomy): Eukaryota > Metazoa > Chordata > Actinopteri > Myctophiformes > Myctophidae > Gymnoscopelus > Gymnoscopelus microlampas. Next base: position 54,371,330 of record NC_139943.1, on the reverse strand, counting down.
ACAGAAACACAATGACACACATCCAACAAGACCACACAAACAGAGACACCTACAGTATACATGCATGCATACCCATCCATGACATTCAAAGCCACTGTTGTACACACGCACGCACACACACACACACACACACACACACACACACACACACACACACACACACACACACACACACACACACACACACACACACACACACACACACACACACACACACACACACACACACACAATTGTTTTCCTTTTTTCTCCTGAGTGAAGTGAGTGAATTCCCAGTGATGTAGCGCGCGTTCCCATGCGGTGTTCTTGATGATGGCTCTGCTCCTTGCTCCTCCTGTAATGATGCCCAGAGTGCACTGAGGGCTTTGTGAGAGTGTGTGTGAGGGCCCCACAAATCCTCTGCAGTCTACTTCAATAGGACATGCATCTGGCCTTCCAGCCCCACACTCTCCACGGTGTATGACCAGATGTTCGTATCTTTCATGTGTCAGGGCTGCCGAAAACTCTGTGTGTGTGTGTGTGTGTGTGTGTGTGTGTGTGTGTGTGTGTGTGTGTGTGTGTGTGTGTGTGTGTGTGTGTGTGTGTGTGTGTGTGTGTGTGTGTGTGTGTGTGTGTGTGTGTGTGTGTGTGTGTGTGCGCACGTGCGCACACACACACGCACGCATGCACACGTTTGTGTGAACCAGTGGTGGAAAGTAACTGAGTACATTTACTTAAGTACTGTACTTAAGTACCATTTTGAGGTATTTGTACTTTACTTGAGTATATCCAATTTCAAATACTTTTACTTCTACTCCACTACATCTCAGAGGCAAATATTGTACCTTTACTCCACTACAATTATTTGAAAACTTGAGTTACTTTGCAGGTATAAATTATTACATTATACAACATACATTAACCACTTTAGCCCTATTTCATACGTAGGCTATTTGAAAATAGCCGATCTACAAGTAGATCTGCGATTTTCAAACATTTAGTACTTTTACTTTTGGTACTTTAAGTACATTTTGATACCAATACTTTTGTACTTTTAATCAAGTACATGTAGAATTCTGGACTTTTACCTGTAGCAGAGTATTTCTATATTGCTGTATTGATACTTTTACTTAAGTAAAGAATTTGAGTACTTGTTCCACCACTGACTGTGAACGGTAAACAATACTAAATGCATGTGCAGTGCCTTTGACATAAATGCATGAACAAACGAGCAGCACAACCATTTCAGACAAAAGTGTTTCCAAGGCTTTGCAGTCTTTGCTCACATCTCAGTGTTTTCTGAGCCTTCATTCATGGCTATAAGTCTGTTGGATAAACAGACGCCTGCCTCTCTCTCCAACTCATGCAACAACACACTTGACTGGATGATAAACTTGGCATAGACCCACCCCCTGCCTCCCCTGGGCTCCCATCACAGTATACCAGAACCCAGACAATGATATCTGGAGAGAGGGTTGGTTTACACATGGCAGGACCTCACAGCATCCGTTCTGGAAAATAACTAAGCGTATTTACACATTTCTAGTCACTTTTAAGGTCAACTTTTCAATATTTTATACTTCCGCTCCACTACGCCTCAGAGGCAGGGACATTCTGCATAATGAGTACTGTTACTTTTGGTACTCGAGTACGTTTGTCCTTTTAGCTTATACTCAGTGGTGGAAAGTAACGATGTACATTTACTGAACTACTGTACTGTACTTAAGTACAATTTTGAGGTGCTTTTACTTTGCTGGAGTATTTCCAATTATCAGTACTTTTACTTCTACTCCACTACATCTCAGAGGCAAATATTGTACTTTTACTCCACTACAATTATTTAAAAACTTACTAGTTACTTTGCAGTTATAAATTATTACATTATAAGACATTATAATACATTAACCACTTTAGCCCTATTTTATAATTAGGCTATTTGAAAATAGCCGATCTACAAGCTCACAAGTTGTAGATCTGCTATTAGATCTGCTATTTTCAAACATTTTAGTACTTACTTTTGGTACTTTAAGTACATTTTGATACCAATACTTTTGTACTTTAACTCAAGTAAATGTTTAATTACTGACTTTTGCTTGTAACAGAGTACTTCTACTTTGCAGTATTGATACTTTTACTCAAGTAAACCATTTGAGTACTTTTCCCACCACTGCTTATACTTCAAGTTGAACATGCGTAGGCGTTTTACTTGTACCAGAAGCATTTCTTCATTGAGTATCTAAGTAAAAACAATCTCAGAACCTTTTTTCTTTTGCCACTTGATGAGAAACTGGGCATCACAATGTACCAGAACCCAGAACAATGATATGTGGGGAGGGTTTACACATGGCAGGACCTCGCTGTGTTCCTCCCAGGCTCCCAGACAGTCCAACAATCAGAGAGCTGCATGCAGGGATGGATGGATGGATGTGTGTTGGAGCAGACGACTGCACAGCCGTAATGCCAGCAGACAGTACAGAATGCGTTCAACCTGGAGCCAAACATCCCATCCCCTACACATCACATCAGCAGGCCGGCTGGCACTGCTGCATACCTGATACATACACACTGCTGGAAGAAGTATTATGATGACATTACTTGAGTAAAAGTAGCAATACCACAGTGTAGAAATGCAGTTACAATAGGTCCTGTATTCAAACATGTACTTGAGTAAAAGTATTTGCTAATATATCCAATATAAGTATTTGCTAGTATATCTAATATACGTACGGTACCAAAAGTAAAAGTACTCCTTATGCATTTCTTTTCTCAAAGCTTTCACAAACTTTAGAAAATAGCTGATCTACAAGCTCACAACGTGTCCTAATGCAACACGTTGTGAGCTTGTAGATCGGCTATTTTCAAACTGACAACGTATAAAATAGGGCTTAATTGGTTGATGTATGTTTTGTAATGATAATGTAATCGGCAAAGTAACTTGTATAGCTAAAGTTTGCAAATAATCGTAGTGGAGTAAAACGTACATTATTTGCCTCCGAGATGTAGTGGAGCATTGGAAATGGTTTACTTGAGTACAGTACTTGAGTAAATGAAGTAGTTACTTTCCACCACTGGGGGATCAGTCCTCCTCTCTCTTCGCTCAGTAATCATCCTTATGTGAGTGC
>NC_139943.1:54205729-54363229 GCF_963454915.1 Gymnoscopelus microlampas | reverse complement strand
TGTAGCCGAGTAACAGTACAATATTTGCCTCTGAGATGTAATGGAGTAGAAGTAAAAGTACTGAAAATTGGAAATACTCCAGTAAAGTAAAAATACCTCAAGTACTTGAGTAAATGTACTCAGACACTCTTGGCCAACTCCTTTGGCAACACGCCAGACGGGTGGAAAACAGGATTGTGTGATGGGGAAAGTGGTGGGTATAAATATAGATGTTATATAATTTATAATATTTATATAGGCGTTTGTATACTGTACCTCCAATGCTGGGGGAGTAACGTACGTATGCTGTCGGGCAGAAACCTTTATCTCCATTTTTCAATATTTTATGAAATATTGACATATTAAATATACAGATTAATGCCATACTTTATCTTACAAAACCGTCACGCCAACACACTCTCCCTCGCCAAACGGCCTATCGTGACTTCCTGTGACCAAACGTCAGACTGTATAAGGGGGTCCCCTGGGGATCATCTGGTGCCGTCCCGGGTGAGCTTGTAGATCTGCTATTTTCAAATATTTTAGTACTTTACTTTTGGTACTTTAAGTAGGCTACATTCTGATGCCAATACTTTTGTACTTTTACTCAAGTAACATTTTGAACACAGGCCTCTTACTTGTAACAGAGTATTTTTATATGGTGGTATTGCTGCTTGTAATTAAGTGAAAAAATGTACTTTTTCCACCACTGTTATACAGTAGATGCACTTGAACATCCATGTTAAAGGAGAATTTTGGACTAAGGTTTTCTTACCTTTTCTATGATGTTATGATATCTTAGGATGAATGGTACAGTAGAAAAAATTCATAACTCCATCCCGGGACCACCACAGCTTAAAACGTGCGCGGATAGGCCTTGCGTTAGATCACATATTTAAATAACTTTTTTTTTTTTTTTGTGAGATCTGACGTTCATAGTGACAGAACACTGTAAAAAAAAAAAAAAAAAAAAATGAAGTCGCGCTAGACGAGAGACTTAGGTTTTTTTTTGCATACTGTTCTGTCACTATGAACGTCAGATCTCACAAAAAAAAGAGGGGGAAAAAGATCTAACGCAAGGCCTATCCGTGCACGTTTTAAGCTGTGGTGGAGATGATGGAGTTAAGGTTTTTTTCTACTGTACTATTCATTCATCCTAAGATATCATAACATCATAGAAAAGGTAAGAAAACCTTAGGTGCCCAAGACGGTTGTAATGGAATGTTTATATTCGGTACAAAGCATCACAAAAGAGACGGGTGGGACTGCTTAGTTTTTTTTGGTCGGGCAGCAGTGTCTGGCTTTTCAAGGAGGAACAACGTCCAAGGGAGCATCAGGGTCAGTCGATGCTGAACTCATGGCAAAAGGGCTGGTATAGCGGCTCGCCTCAGAAGAATAGCGTTTGCCTATTATAAAAATGATTTCCTGTCTGGGCGAATTTGTTGAGATGTGGGGGCAACGGGGAAGTCATGTGTCGCATTGATCCAGAGTCTCTGGTTTTGTCTTTATGAGTGGTGTAAAGTAACTAAGTACATTTACTCAAGTACTGTACTTAAGGACAATTATTAGGTATTTTGTATTTTTACTCCACTAGAATGATTTGACAACTTTAGTTACTAGTTACTTTGTAGATTTAGATTATTATTACAAAACATACATTAACCCCTATATACATTTCGGCCATTTGAAAATGGCCGATCTACAAGCTCACAATGCGTCGCGGTGCGACGCATTGTGAGCTTGTAGATCTGCTATTTTCAAAAGATTTGTATACATTGTAAACATAATGATACATTGTGAAATGGGACATTTTGCATAGTGAGTACTTTTACTTTTGTAGTATATTTTGATGCCAATACTTTTGTACATTTACTCAAGTAAATTTTGATTACCGGACTTTTACTTGTAACAAAGTATTTCTACATTGCAGTATTGATACTTTTACTTAAGTACAACATTTGAGTACTTATCGAGTACCACCACTAGTCTCTATAAGAAAAGAAAAAAAAAGTTATATTACACAAATTGTGTTTTTATTGTCTTGCTGTGGACGTCTCTAAAGCATGTATTTTAGTGAGATCTGTCTTGAATGAGTAGCGATGTCCTGATGTCTGTTTGAGTGTAAACGGAAGGTTAACCCATTCAGTCCCGGGAACGCGTCTACAAATGTCTTCTAAATCCTAACATATTTTTTTTATCAGTGGTTTTCAAACTTTTTTCATGTCAAGGACCCCCCAAAATGATATGCACGTGGCCGCGGACCCTCTTATCTCAAAATATTTAGTTCCAGGGACCCCCAGAAGCAAAGATTTGAGTTACAAATGTTCGCTTTAAAAAATAATATATATATATATTCAAAATGTTGCACAAATTTGCACGATTTAAAAAAACTAATAGCAGATCTACAAGCTCATAGCGCGGCACTCGGTGACGCGCTATGAGCTTGTAGATCTGCTATTATAGATGCGTTCCCGGTCTTAACGGATTCATTATGGCTTGTGTAACGCTCGGGATTCGAACCCGGGTCTCCCGCGCACGGAAAGCCAACATCTTAACCACTAAGCCAAAGGGAATTCCCTGTCGCTCGGGGGGAGATGTAAGACTCTCAGGACCATCAGGCTGAGATAGTGAACCACTCTGTTACACTTGGTTAAAGGTCTCTCTCTCTCTCTCTCTCTCTCTCTCTCTCTCTCTCTCTCTCTCTCTCTCTCTCTCTCTCTCTCTCTCTCTGTCTGCTCCATGTGATAAACATGTCTCCTTTACCTGAGCTACGTAGACAGTTTTTTGACGTGCGGGTATAATTCTGCTGTCAGGAGACATTTCCAGACCCCTTTGGGCTCCTCATACTCATGTTGTCAGCAGTGGTGGAAAAAGTACTACATATTTTTTACTTAAAGTATAAGTATCAATACTGCAATGTAGAAGTGCTCTGTTAGAAGTAAAAGTCCAGAATTAAAAATGTATTAAAAAAGTATTGGTATCAAAATGTGCTTAAAGTACCAAAAGTAAAAGTACTGAAATGTTTGAAAATAGCAGATGTACAAGCTCACAACGCGTCGCGATGCGACAAGTGGCTGTGGCGATGCCTTTTTTTTTTTTTCAATCTAACCCAGTTCGATTTGTGCGTTTTTTCACATGCATAATATAATCGTAGTGGATTAAAAGTACAATATTTGCCTCTGAGATGTAGTGGAGAAGAAGTAAAAGTATTGCAAATTGGAAATACTCCAGTAAAGTAAAACAAATACCTCAAAATTGGACCTTAAGTATAGTACTTGAGTAAATGTACTTTAGTTACTTTACACCACTGTTTGTCAGAGAGCATGAGGAGGAGGAGAGCGGCTTGAATTGAGTCCCATATTGAGTTATAGCGTGGTGAAGAGAGAGAGAGAGAGAGAGAGAGAGAGAGAGAGAGAGAGGGTCTGTATACGCCGTTCCCCTTTTATCTGAGCCTGTCACCGTCTGCAATGTAATCATGCTACCAGACACAACGGCCTGAGTCAGCACCACCCCGGGTCATACACCACCTGTGTGTGTGTGTGTGTGTGTGTGTGTGTGTGTGTGTGTGTGTGTGTGTGTGTGTGTGTGTGTGTGTGTGTGTGTGTGTGTGTGTGTGTGTGCACGTGCGCTCGCGCACAGTCAGTTCAGCTTCGACTGACTGTATGTCCGTCTGTGTAAGTTTGTAGCTCTTGCAATATCACACAATATACCCGTCCCTCATATCAAACCTGTAAATCACAGGTAAAATGCTGTCAATGAGAGAAAGAGAGAGTGCGTGCGTGCGTGCGTGCGTGCGTGCGTGCGTGCGCGTGTGTGTGTGTGTGTGTGTGTGTGTGTGTGTGTGTGTGTGTGTGTGTGTGTGTGTGTGTGTGTGTGTGTGTGTGTGTGTGTGTGTTTGTGTGTGTGTGCCCCCTAGGACACATCCTAGGGGACTGGGCAATTAACCAAAAATATATTGAAACGTTTACAACCTCTAACTGACTAAATATTGCTCATGTAGATGAATCGACGATTAATCGACAAGCAGGCTTGTTTGTGATCATTTCTTTACATTTCTTTACACTTCACATCAACGAAACAACATTTTTTTTAAATAATGGACTAAATCAATTAGTCTGATAAAGGAGTAGTTCACCCAAAACAATAAACACCCCATGAAGCATTGAATCCATGTAAAAAAAAAAAACAGTTTTTGTCGCATTACTAAGCTAATATGTTGATGACCAGTGGAGTCTCCGATAGTCTTGTCACTTAATAAAAAAAATAAAAATAAAAAAAACCTGCATTAACCATAAGCGAGGTGAAAGTGTGAAATAATGGTGATATTCATTAGAGATGGTGGGTCTGCACTCAACACGCCACAGGGCGGCGCCAGGGAGAGCAAGAAGAGTCGTCAGCAGCGTGGATGGACAGCGCATGGAGCTCTCCATGGTACTGATAAATAGATAGATGGCCAACATGACCTCACCGGTGCATTTGATCAGAAAGGGTTACGTCTGTACAGCAATGATTACTAACCTGTGGGTCGGGGCCCACTGGTGGGCCGCGAGGGCATTGCAAGATTACATAATATTAATTTATTGAAAACAATGATAATTGCGGCCCACCCCATCAATCTGACCACTTATTACACGACTGTCATGTTAAGTGGTCAGATGGGTGGGCAAAAAAAAAAACACATTACTGTGTTGTCACTGCTGTTGTATCCCACTGACTCGTCTACCAGTGAGGAGCCTCCACCGGGAGGACGTATAGAGCCTTCGTCCTACTCCTCCCGCCCAACACTCCCCGCTGACAGGCTCCGCTCCAAATAGCTGATGTATATGTTAAAGTGCTCATGTGGCCCATAGTCGCTTCTTTTGGGCTGGTTTTCCTAGACCTGGTTGCTTGTTTCTCTCACAGAATCTGGCAACACTGTGTGTGGTCCTATTGAGGCCATTGTTGTTTTGGACAAAATGGAATAATTTCACATAGATACGTCATAGACAACTGCCATCATAGACTGACCACATGATGTCACAGATCCGCATGAAGCCACGCCCTTATTACACCCTGTCCTGTTAACTGTTGAACCCAGCGAATCATCATATTTTTTAAATTAATTATTTTGTGGGCTGCTTTTCTTTTTTCTTTCTGTTCTTGGTCGTCATGGCTGCCAGTTCCCACCTGACGTCGTGTGGGAGTTCTGACTGCTCCAGACCATACTGAATAACCGCTAGCTTGCATAACGTCTTCATACTAGGACTGAAGTATAAAATGTACAGGTCATCATCAAAGGCGATGATACGATCTCCCACAATGCAACAGCACAGCCTAAACATCGAACACGGGCCTTTCCCCTTGGGCTCAACCTTCTTCCAGGAGAAGGTCTCTGGACTGTATTTCCAGTGAACATTGAAGGTCCGGTCCCTGTTTGAGCTAAATATGTACAGCTCTCCATGGTAGGCAAAGGCTGAATGATCATTGCATGTTTCTGGAAGCAGCTGTCCAGAAGGTGTGTTCAGCCAGCAGTTGGTCTCTGTGTCAAACACTCTGATGATGTAGCCCTGGACCCCTCCGCGGCCAAATACAAACATCTTTGTCCCGATGATGGTAGCACATTGACGTATTGAAGATGGCGGTGTGCCTCTGGTGTTAATTAAAGCCCAGACCATTGTGGTGGTGTCCAACTTGTGCAAGTCATTTGGGGTCTCTCCTCCATGGATAAACATGACCTTCCCCAAGTCACAGGCTGAGTGGCCTGACCTCCCTTCTGGAATGGTCCCAGAAACCTCAGGCTTTACCCATCTGTGTGTGTGGACATCAAATGCATAAAGTACATTGCAGTGAGACCACCCTCTGCGTGTCAAGCCTCCCCAGATGTAAACAATATCTTCTATCAGTACAGCTGTGTGGTCCCGGCGCCTGGAGGGAACCTCAAGGTGACGTTCTCCTCTTCCAGGTGTCACAGGGGAAAACTTCACCCAGCGCAAAGACACAGTGTTGAATACATTCACATCAATCTGATCCATGTCAGTCTCACAGTACCAGTTTCCTCCAAATGAGAACACTTTGTGTTCCACTGATACAGCAGCATGACCGAATGAAAATGGCCGTCCTTCCAGATGCCCCGCCCAGTACAACATTTCTCACGACAGTACCACTGCAGATCAAAACCAGATTCTTTAAGTGTTGCTCTGTAAGAGTGGATGATTGTTCACGTTAAAACTTATATTGGTTCAGCGGCACAAACGTCAAACTACCTTTGGCCAATCGACAAAGCCGATGGCGTTTGGTTCGACCAATCAAGGAAGACGATGGCCGTTGATCTTCCTCTTGATCTTCCTAAAAGAAACCTGGATCAGGATCACCTGCGGTTAATTAAAACCACACACAACTAGAAGTAGTGGTGTAAAGTAACTAAGTACATGTACTTAAGTACTGTAATTAAATACACTTTTGAGGTATTTGTACTTTACTTGAGTATTTCCGATTTCCATTGCTTTTACTTCTACTCCACTACATCTCAGAGGCAAATATTGTACTTTTACATCATTACAATTATTTGAATGATTTCGAAAACACAGGACATGATGTTAAAGATCCAAAGTGCCTGGGGACTCTGCATGGCAGGGGCGTCCTACTCCCTGAGCCAGGCTTGCACTTGGCCGCATACCTAAAGATAGAAGACTTGATGCGCTGTGATGTTGAGACAGAGCTGGACAGACACTTCTTAGGGATTTTCAAGTGGTTTCCTACTTTCACCAACGTTTCGCTGATTTAACCCCACGACGTCTCCAGTAGGCTCAGCAGTGTATTCTGGCGTCCCAGAAACACTTCCCTCTGCATCTGTCCAGCCGTCTTATTTGGGAGACCAACTAGGGTCTTTCCTTTTCAGCCAAAGCCATTGGCTACTCCGCTCTGCTAGTCTGGATAGTTCCTTGATGGCCTGGCGTAGGACTTGTCCGCTGATGCCTAGGTCCTTCATCAGCCTCACAGTTGATGTTGCCACAAAGCCCCGACATCCAACTTCTGCTGGGCAGACCTTTGCTCTCCAGCCCCGCTGTTCTGCTTCTGCTGCAAGATCTGAGTAGCGCAGTTTCTTTCTTTCAAAGGCTTCCTGTACTGCATCCTCCCAAGGGACTGTAAGCTCCACAAAGTACACTCTGCGCTGTGAGTTGGACCACAGGACTAGATCAGGTCTCAGGTTGGTGATGACTATCTCTGGTGGAACTGAGAGCCGTTGGCCCACGTCCACCAGCATCTGCCAGTCTCTGGCTGCCTCCAGTTCACCCAACCTGGCCCTTGGTGGAAACTTTGGCCGTCCTTTTTGCCCTTCTCGAACAAACGCAATTGAGTTGGCTGAGTTGGTTACTCTGGGCGGCAAGGCATTGATGGTGGTTCTCCTGCTTTCCAGAGTTGCTGCCAGGCACTTTAGTACTTGGTTGTGTCTCCAGGTGTACCGTCCTTGGGAGAGGCTCACTTTACACCCAACAAGGATGTGTCTGAGTGTAGCTCGTGTTGAACACAGGGGGCATGATGGATCTTCGCCCAGCCATTGATTGAGATTTGCAGGGGTAGGAAGGACATCATAGGTGGATCGAATAAGGAAACTTATCCTATTTGTCTCCATCTCCCACATGTCCTTCCAGCTGATGTTTCGTTTTTCCACACTCTCCCATCTCATCCACTGGCCCTGTTTTACTTGCGACACAGCCTTGGCACACCTGCTTGATTCCTCCTGTCGGCGGACTTCGGCCACAACCATTTTCCGCCGTTCCCGTGAGGCTGCTTTGCTCCAGCAGGGTCGCTTTTCACCCAGCCCCAAGCCACTTCTTCCATGTTGAACTTGGCCCACGATGTCATTGTGGTGGAGAGCAGATTTTGCCTGCTGTACCGCATTCTTAACTGTCCACTTCCTTCCTGTTGCCAGGGTTGGGGCAGCAGCTCGGATTACAGTGTCCTTTGTTTCTGTCAGGGTCATCTCTAATCTCGCTTTGGTACATTTGAACTCCTCTGTGAGGCTAGAGAGGGGAAGCTGAAGTAGCCCCTGCCCATACAGAGCTATACTACTTAGGCATCGAGGGGCCCCTAACCACTTTCTCAGATGAGAGCTTATCATCCTCTCCATCTTCTCAACTCTTGTGAGTGTGATGTCATACATGGTTAGTGGCCACATAAGGCGAGGTAGTAATCCGAACTGCAGGCACCAGATTTTCAGCTTGCCGGGCAGCATGGATTTGTCAATGACCTCCAGGCCTTTGATGAGTTCTTGCCTGAGTTCATGTGCCTGATCAGAGTCCTTCAGCTTTGAGTCGTACCATCTTCCCAGACTTTTGATGGGCTTTTCAGGGACCGTTGGGATGGGTTCTTGATTGATGAAGAACCTTTGTTCCATCAGTTTGCCTTTCACTATCGAGATGCTTCTTGATTTGGATGGCTTGAATTTCATTCTGGCCCCAGTGATGTTCTCTTGAAGCTTCCTTAGGAGGCGCCTGGTACAAGGTATTGTTGTTGTCATGGTTGTCATGTCATCCATATAGGCCCTGATGGGCGGTAGCCGGATGCCAGATGTTAGCCGCTCACCGCCCACCACCCACTTGGAGGCTCTTATAATGACTTCCATCGCCATGGTGAATGCCAATGGGGAGATGGTGCATCCTGCCATTATGCCGATCTCCATGCGGTGCCATGTGGTGGTAAAGTCTGGCGTGGTGAAACAGAGCTGAAGATCTTGAAAATAGGACTTGACAAGGTGCGTGATGGTCTCGGGTATCCTAAAGAAATCAAAGGATGCCCAGAGGAAACTGTGAGGGACTGATCCAAAAGCATTAGCGAGGTCAAGAAAAACAACATGGAGATCCCTCTTCTCCTTCTTAGCAGTCTGGATTTGGTGCCAAATCATGCTGGTGTGTTCAAGGCATCCAGAGAACCCTGGGATACCTGCTTTTTGGACTGCTGTATCCACAAGGTTGTTTCTCTCCAGATAGCTGGACACCCTCTGAGCTATGACGCTGAAGAAAATCTTACCCTCTACATTAAGCAGACTGATAGGGCGGAATTGGTTGATATCCGTGGAGTCCTTCTCTTTTGGAATCAGGACTCCTCCTGACCTGCGCCATGCTTTGGGTATGATTCCCTTCTCCATGGCCACTCTCATCAGTCTCCACAAAAAACGAAGAATATCCGGGGCATTCTTGTAGACACGGTACGGAACTCCATTTGGCCCTGGGGCTGATGAAGCTCTCGCCCGCTTCACTGCGTGTTCCACCTCCCTCCACTTGGGAGGATTAATGTCCATTTGATGTTCAGGTTCTTCGATTGGTGGAATGTCAGATGGAATATCTATCTGCTCGTGCCTCTTGTCATCCGCAAACATTCGTTCCAAATATGTTTCCAGCTCCTGCCTTGATGTTTTCAGGTTTCCTCCTTTCTCTTTGGTGAAGAGAGTTTTCACAAACTTGAAAGGGTCCTTGAAGAAACGTGATCTTGCTCGTTCTCTCTTTTTCCGTGACTTTCGCAGGTTCTCTGCTCGTCTCAGAGTGGTTAGCCGGCTTTTGATGTCTCCCTGGAGGATGTTGATGCCCTCCTTCTCATTATCAGAAGCCTTCCTCCACTGCTTCTTGAGTTGCCTTCTCTCCCGGATCAGCCGGTCGATCTCCTGTTGTCGTCTGGACTTGCTCTCTAGTGCTGGTAATTTTCCCTGCTTGCTCCTTACTCCATACCGTTCTGCTCCGTAAGAGTAGATGATGTCTCCCATCTTGTCAAGCTTTCTTTCAACTGTGCCGCTCATTCTTTGTAGGACACCGGTCAGGTCGCTGTTTATTGTCTCCCATTGTTTCTTCTCCGAGGCTCCAGGCCATTTCACCCGGGGTATGTTTCCACTGATCTTCCTCTCCATTGCTGGTTTTGGCTGGATGGGCTCCATACATCCCTCTGCTTCCGCCACTGTGCTTAAGTTTCCTTCTTCAGGGGGGCTGATGTCCTGCGAACTTTGGTGAGATTCCAGTCGCTGGACTTCACTCGACTGACTTGATTGACTTCTCAAGAAGTGCGTATCAATGCGAGGTCCCTGTTTTCCTTCCTTCAAGCACTTTTTCCTCCCTTGATGTATTTTCAGGCCCCGTGGAGTTGTCATTTTCCTCCAGCCACAGGGACAGACCTGAAGCGTTTTCTCGGACGATGATGCTGCGCATGTCTTCCTCGTAGTCTTTTCCGTTCCAGGGTCTATTGCCATGTTATCCGTTTGTGAGTCTTCTTCCGCCCCCACTCTCGCAGACTCTAGGGGTATTTCTTCTTGTATTTTGTTCGTAGCAATTTGCGGGTGTCTCCAAAATACTAACTAGTATTGGATCCTGCTGACATGGGTAGCTAGCCCATGCCTGCCCCAGTTGGGGTCTATTTCCTCCTGTCAGCTGTCTTTCCAGCAGCCACAAGGTCGTTCCCCTGTTGCCAGCCATTCTGTTCAAGGCAGTCACTGGATGGGCTCCAGAGTGAATGATTTCGAAAACACAGGACATGATGTTAAAGATCCAAAGTGCCTGGGGACTCTGCATGGCAGGGGCGTCCTACTCCCTGAGCCAGGCTTGCACTTGGCCGCATACCTAAAGATAGAAGACTTGATGCGCTGTGATGTGGAGACAGAGCTGGACAGACACTTCTTAGGGATTTTCAAGTGGGTTCCTACTTTCACCAACGTTTCGCTGATTTAACCCCACGACGTCTCCAGTAGGCTCAGCAGTGTATTCTGGCGTCCCAGAAACACTTCCCTCTGCATCTGTCCAGCCGTCTTATTTGGGAGACCAACTAGGGTCTTTCCTTTTCAGCCAAAGCCACTGGCTACTCCGCTCTGCTAGTCTGGATAGTTCCTTGATGGCCTGGCGTAGGACTTGTCCGCTGATGCCTAGGTCCTTCATCAGCTTCAAAGTTGATGTTGCCACAAAGCCCCCTGAAAACTTTAATTACTAGTTACTTTTCAGATGTAAATTATTTTATTATGAAACATACATACCCACTTAGCCCTATTTTATACATAGGCTATTTGAGTTTTCAAATATGTAATACAAATATGTAATACTTTTATTTTTGGTACTTTAAGTACATTTTGATACCAATACTTTTGTACTTTTACTCAAGTCAATTTTGAATTCTGGACTTGTACTTGTAACAGAGTATTTTCATATTGCAGTATTGGTACTTTTACTTAAGGAAAAAAAAATACTTTTTCCAAGACTGCCCGCAGGCATGCATATCAAATCGTTGCTGTCGGGCAGAAACCACATATCTCCATATTTAAACTGTTTTTTGTTGTGTAAATGAATGCCCTACTTGATCATACTGCAGCGTCACACAAAAGTATCAAAAGTAGCAGATGCTTTGCGCCGTGTTTCAAGCTTGCAGATCTGCTACTTTTGCTGTTTTTGAATTTGAATCCTGAAAAGTAATGGTTGTTTTGGACATATTGGAGTCATTTTACATACATACGTCATAGACGACTGCCATCATAGACTGACCACATGATGTCACAGATCCGCATGAAGCCACGCCCTTATTACACCCTGTCCTGTTAACTGCTGAACCCAGCGAACATTATACGTTTTAAATGAATTATTTTGTGGTCTTCTTTTTTTTTTTTTTTCTGTTCTTGGTCGTCATGGCTGCCAGTTCCCACCTGACGTCGTGTGGGAGTTCTGACTGCTCCAGACCATACTGAATAACCGCTAGCTTGCATAACGTCTTCATACTAGGACTGAAGTCTAAGATGTACAGGTCATCATCAAAGGCGATGATACGATCCCCCACAATGCAACAGCGCGGCCTACACACCGAACACGGGCCTTTCCCCTTGGGTTCAACCTTCTTCCAGGAGAAGGTCTCTGGACTGTATTTCCACAGAACATTGAAGGTCCGGCCCCTGTTTGAGCTACCAAATATGTACAGCTCTCCATTGTAGGCAAAGGCTGAATGATTATTGCATGTTTCTGGAGGCAGCTGTCCAGAAGGTGTGTTCAGCCAGCAGTTGGTCTCTGTGTCAAACACTCTGAAGATGTTGCCCTGGACCCCTCCACGGCCAACTACAAACATCTTTGTCCCGATGATGGTAGCAGATTGACGTATTAAAGATGGCGGTGTGCCTCTGGTGTTAATTAAAGCCCAGACCATTGTGGTGGTGTCCAACTTGTGCAAGTAATTTGGGGTCTCTCCTCCATGGATAAACATGACCTTCCCCAAGTCACAGGCTGAGTGGCCTGACCTCCCTTCTGGAATGGTCCCAGAAACCTCAGGCTTTACCCATCTGTGTGTGTGGACATCAAATGCATAAAGTACATTGCAGTGAGACCACCCTCTGCGTGTCAAGCCTCCCCAGATGTAAACAATATCTTCTATCAGTACAGCTGTGTGGTCCCGGCGCCTGGAGGGAACCTCACGGTGACGTTCTCCTCTTCCAGGTGTCACAGGGGAAAACTTCACCCAGCGCAAAGACACAGTGTTGAATACATTCACATCAATCTGATCCATGTCAGTCTCACAGTACCAGTTTCCTCCAAATGAGAACACTTTGTGTTCCACTGATACAGCAGCATGACCGAATGAAAATCGCTGTCCTTCTAGATACACCGCCCAGTACAACATTTCTCACGACAGTACCACTGCAGATCAAAACCAGATTCTTTAAGTGTTGCTCTGTAAGAGTGGATGATTGTTCACGTTAAAACTTATATTGGTTCAGCGGCACAAACGTCACACTACCTTTGGCCAATCGACAAAGCCGATGGCGTTTGGTTCGACCAATCAAGGAAGACGATGGCCGTTGATCTTCCTGTTGATCTTCCTAAAAGAAACCTGGATCAGGATCACCTGCGGTTAATTAAAACCACACACAACTAGAAGTAGTGGTGTAAAGTAACTAAGTACATGTACTTAAGTACTGTAATTAAATACACTTTTGAGGTATTTGTACTTTACTTGAGTATTTCCGATTTCCATTGCTTTTACTTCTACTCCACTACATCTCAGAGGCAAATATTGCACTTTTACATCATTACAATTATTTGAAAACTTTAATTACTAGTTACTTTTCAGATGTAAATTATTTTATTATGAAACATACATACCCACTTAGCCCTATTTTATACATAGGCTATTTGAGTTTTCAAATATGTAATACAAATATGTAATACTTTTATTTTTGGTACTTTAAGTACATTTTGATACCAATACTTTTGTACTTTTACTCAAGTCAATTTTGAATTCTGGACTTGTACTTGTAACAGAGTATTTTCATATTGCAGTATTGGTACTTTTACTTAAGGAAAAAAAAATACTTTTTCCAAGACTGCCCGCAGGCATGCATATCAAATCGTTGCTGTCGGGCAGAAACCTCATATCTCCATATTTAAACAGTTTTTTTGTGTAAATGAATGCCCTACTTGATCATACTGCAGCGTCACACAAAAGTATCAAAAGTAGCAGATGATTTGCGCCGTGTTTCAAGCTTGCAGATCTGCTACTTTTGCTGTTTTTGAATTTGAATCCTGAAAAGTAACGGTTGTTTTGGACATAATGGAGTCATTTTACATACATACGTCATAGACGACTGCCATCATAGACTGACCACATGATGTCACAGATCTGCATGAAGCCACGCCCTTATTACACCCTGTCTTGTTAACTGGTGAACCCAGCGAATCATTATAATTTTGTTGCCAGACCCAAGGGGTCGGGCTTACATGAGGCTTTGTATCTGTTTTGTCCATACATGGTATGTCACTTTGTCCCCTGGCCCCAGCCAAAAAAGTCTGTCCCCCTTTCGTCATAGAAGGGACATAGAAGGGACACACGTCATGCGAAGCCCGGCCATTCAGATTTCAACCACTAGGGGTCTGGCAGTACCAGGTCTCCTGGATCTAGTTTAAATTAATTATTTAGTGGGCTTCTTTTCTTTTTTCTTTATGTTCTTGGTCGTCATGGCTGCCAGTTCCCACCTGACGTCGTGTGGGAGTTCTGACTGCTCCAGACCATACTGAATAACCGCTAGCTTGCATAACGTCTTCATACTAGGACTGAAGTCTAAGATGTACAGGTCATCATCAAAGGCGATGATGCGATCCCCCACAATGCAACAGCGCGGCCTACACACCGAACACGGGCCTTTCCCCTTGGGCTCAACCTTCTTCCAGGAGAAGGTGTCTGGACTGTATTTCCACAGAACATTGAAGGTCCGGCCCCTGTTTGAGCCACCAAATATGTACAGCTCTCCATTGTAGGCAAAGGCTGAATGATCATTGCATGTTTCTGGAGGCAGCTGTACTGAAGGTGTGTTCAGCCAGCAGTTGGTCTCTGTGTCAAACACTCTGATGATGTTGCCCTGGACCCCTCCACGGCCAACTACAAACATCTTTGTCCCGATGATGGTAGTAGAGTGACGTAGTAAAGTTGACCGTGTGCCTCTGGTGTTAATTAAAGCCCAGACCATTGTGGTGGTGTCCAACTTGTACATGTCATTTGGGTACCAATGCGTTTTGGTCTCTCCTCCATGGATAAACATGACCTTCCCCAAGACACAGGCTGAGTGGCAGAACCTCTCTCCTGGAACGGTCCCAGAAACCTCAGGCTTTACCCATCTGTGTACGTGGACATCAAATGCATAAAGCACATTGCAGAGAGACCACCCTCTGAATATCAAGCCTCCCCAGATGTAAACAATATCTTCTATCAGTACAGCTGTGTGGTCCCGGCGCCTGGAGGGAACCTCAAGTTGGCGTTCTCCTCTTCCAGCTGTCACAGGGGAAAACTTCACCCAGCGCAAAGACACAGTGTTGAATACATTCACATCAATCTGATCCATGTCAGTCTCACAGTACCAGTTCCATCCAAATGAGAACACTTTGTGTTCCACTGCTACAGCAGCATGACCGAATGAAAATCGCCGTCCTTCATGATGCCCCGCCCAGTACAACATTTCTCACGACAGCATCACTGGAGATCAAAACCAGATTTGTTAAGTGTTGCTCTGTACAGTAAGAGTGGATTCTTATTGTTCACGTCACAACTTATATTGGTTCAGCGGCACAAACGTCACACTACGTTTGGCCAATCGACGGCGTTTGGTTCGACCAATCAAGGAAGACGATGGCTGTTGATCTTCCTAAAAGAAACCTGGATCAGGATCGCTTGCGGCTAATTAAACCCACACACAACTAGAAGTAGTGGTGTAAAGTAACTAAGTACATGTACTTAAGTATTGTAATTAAATACACTTTTGAGGTATTTGTACTTTACTTGAGTATTTCCGATTTCCAATACTTTTACTTCTACTCCACTACATCTCAGAGGCAAATATTGTACTTTTACATCATTACAATTATTTGAAAACTTTAATTACTAGTTACTTTTCAGATGTAAATTATTTTATTATGAAACATACATACCCACTTAGCCCTATTTTATACATAGGCTATTTGAGTTTTCAAATATGTGATACAAATATGTAATACTTTTATTTTTGGTACTTTAAGTACATTTTGATACCAATACTTTTGTACTTTTACTCAAGTCAATTTTGAATTCTGGACTTGTACTTGTAACAGAGTATTTTCATATGGCAGTATTGGTACTTTTACTTAAGGAAAAAAAAAGTACTTTTTCCAAGACTGCCCGCAGGCATGCATATCAAATCGTTGCTGTCGGGCAGAAACCGCATATCTCCATATTTAAACTGTTTTTTTGTGTAAATGAATGCCCTACTTGATCATACTGCAGCGTCACACAAAAGTATCAAAAGTAGCAGATGCTTTGCGCCGTGTTTCAAGCTTGCAGATCTGCTACTTTTGCTGTTTTTGAATTTGAATCCTGAAAAGTAATGGTTGTTTTGGACATAATGGAGTCATTTTACATACATACGTCATAGACGACTGCCATCATAGACTGACCACATGATGTCACAGATCCGCATGAAGCCACGCCCTTATTACACCCTGTCCTGTTAACTGGTGAACCCAGCGAATCATTATACGTTTTAAATGAATTATTTTGTGGTCTTCTTTGCTTTTTTCTTTCTGTTCTTGGTCGTCATGGCTGCCAGTTCCCACCTGACGTCGTGTGGGAGTTCTGACTGCTCCAGACCATACTGAATAACCGCTAGCTTGCATAACGTCTTCATACTAGGACTGAAGTCTAAGATGTACAGGTCATCATCAAAGGCGATGATACGATCTCCCACAATGCAACAGCGCGGCCAAAACATCGAACACGGGTCTTTCCCCTTGGGCTCAACCTTCTTCCAGGAGAAGGTCTCTGGACTGTATTTCCACAGAACATTGAAGGTCCGGTCCCTGTTTGAGCTAAATATGTACAGCTCTCCATTGTAGGCAAAGGCTGAATGATCATTCCATGTTTCTGGAAGCAGCTGTCCAGAAGGTGTGTTCAGCCAGCAGTTGGTCTCTGTGTCAAACACTCTGATGATGTTGTCCTGGACCCCTCCACGGCCAATTAAAAACATCTTTGTCCCGATGATGGTAGCAGAGTGACGTATTACAGATGGCTGTGTGCCTCTGATGTTAATTAAAGCCCAGACCATTGTGGTGGTGTCCAACTTGTACATGTCATTTGGGGTCTCTCCTCCATGGATAAACATGACCTTCCCCAAGTCACAGGCTGAGTGGCCTGACCTCCCTTCTGGAACGGTCCCAGAAACCTCAGGCTTTACCCAACTGTGTGTGTGGACATCAAATGCATAAAGCACATTGCAGTGAGACCAACCTCTGCGTGTGAAGCCTCCCCAGATGTAAACAATATCTTCTATCAGTACAGCTGTGTGGTCCCGGCGCCTGGAGGGAACCTCAAGGTGACGTTCTCCTCTTCCAGGTGTCACAGGGGAAAATTTCACCCAGCGCAAAGACACAGTGTTGAATACATTCACATCAATCTGATCCATGTTAGTCTCAGAGTACCAGTTCCCTCCAAATGAGAACACTTTGTGTTCCACTGCTACTGCAGCATGACCGAATGAAAATGCCCGTCCTTCCAGATGCCCCGCCCAGTACAACATTTCTCACGACAGCACCACTGCAGATCAAAACCAGATTCTTTAAGTGTTGCTCTGTAAGAGTGGATTCCTATTGTTCATGTTACAACTTATATTGGTTCAGCGGCACAAACGTCACACTACGTTTGGCCAATCGACAAAGCCGATGGCGTTTGGTTCGACCAATCAAGGAAGACGATGGCCATTGATCATCCTGTTGATCTTCCTAAAAGAAACCTGGATCAGGATCACCTGTGGTTAATTAAAACCACACACAACTAGAAGTAGTGGTGTAAAGTAACCAAGTACATGTACTTAAGTACTGTAATTAAATACACTTTTGAGGTATTTGTACTTTACTTGAGTATTTCCGATTTCCAATGCTTTTACTTCTACTCCACTACATCTCAGAGGCAAATATTGTACTTTTACATCATTACAATTATTTGAAAACTTTAATTACTAGTTACTTTTCAGATGTAAATTATTTTATTATGAAACATACATACCCACTTAGCCCTATTTTATACATAGGCTATTTGAGTTTTCAAATATGTAATACAAATATGTAATACTTTTATTTTTGGTACTTTAAGTACATTTTGATACCAATACATTTGTACTTTTACTCAAGTCAATTTTGAATTCTGGACTTGTACTTGTAACAGAGTATTTTCATATTGCAGTATTGGTACTTTTACTTAAGGAAAAAAAAATACTTTTTCCAAGACTGCCCGCAGGCATGCATATCAAATCGTTGCTGTCGGGCAGAAACCGCATATCTCCATATTTAAACTGTTTTTTTGTGTAAATGAATGCCCTACTTGATCATACTGCAGCGTCACACAAAAGTATCAAAAGTAGCAGATGCTTTGCGCCGTGTTTCAAGCTTGCAGATCTGCTACTTTTGCTGTTTTTGAATTTGAATCCTGAAAAGTAATGGTTGTTTTGGACATAATGGAGTCATTTTACATAGATACGTCATAGACGACTGCCATCATAGACTGACCACATGATGTCACAGATCCGCATGAAGCCACGCCCTTATTACACCCTGTCCTGTTAACTGGTGAACCCAGCGAATCATTATACGTTTTAAATGAATTATTTTGTGGTCTTCTTTTTTTTTTTCTTTCTGTCCTTGGTCGTCATGGCTGCCAGTTCCCACCTGACGTCGTGTGGGAGTTCTGACTGCTCCAGACCATACTGAATAACCGCTAGCTTGCATAACGTCTTCATACTAGGACTGAAGTCTAAGATGTACAGGTCATCATCAAAGGAGATGATACGATCTCCCACAATGCAACAGCAGAGCCTAAACACCGAACACGGGCCTTTCCCCTTGGGTTCAACCTTCTTCCAGGAGAAGGTCTCTGGACTGTATTTCCACAGAACATAGAAGGTCCGGCCCCTGTTTGAGCCAAATATGTACAGCTCTCCATTGTAGGCAAAGGCTGAATGATCATTGCATGTTTCTGGAAGCAGCTGTCCAGAAGGTGTGTTCAGCCAGCAGTTGGTCTCTGTGTCAAACACTCTGATGATGTTGCCCTGGACCCCTCCACGGCCAACTACAAACATCTTTGTCCCGATGATGGTAGTAGAGTGACGTAGTAAAGTTGACCGTGTGCCTCTGGTGTTAATTAAAGCCCAGACCATTGTGGTGGTGTCCAACTTGTACATGTCATTTGGGTACCAATGCGTTTTAGTCTCTCCTCCATGGATAAACATTACCTTCCCCAAGACACAGGCTGAGTGGCCAAACCTCCCTTCTGGAACGGTCCCAGAAACCTCAGGCTTTACCCATCTGTGTGTGTGGACATCAAATGCATAAAGCACATTGCAGAGAGACCACCCTCTGCGTGTCAAGCCTCCCCAGATGTAAACAATATCCTCTATCAGCACAGCTTTGTGGTCCCGGCGCATGGAGGGAACCTCAAGGTGACGTTCTCCTCTTCCAGGTGTCACAGGGGAAAACTTCACCCAGCGCGAAGACACAGTGTTGAATACATTCACATCAATCTGATCCATGTCAGTCTCACAGTACCAGTTCCCTCCAAATGAGAACACTTTGTGTTCCACTGCTACTGTAGCATGACCGAATGAAAATGGCCGTCCTTCCAGATGCCCCGCCCAGTACAACATTTCTCACGACAGCACCGCTTCAGATCAAAACCAGATTCTTTAAGTGTTGCTCTGTAAGAGTGGATTCTTATTGTTCACGTTACAACTTATATTGGTTCAGCGGCACAAACGTCACACTACGTTTGGCCAATCGACAAAGCCGATGGCGTTTGGTTTGACCAATCAAGGAAGACGATGGCTGTTGATCTTCCTGTTGATCTTCCCAAAAGAAACCTGGATCAGGTCACCTGCGGTTAATTAAACCCCCACACAGCTAGAAGTAGTGGTGTAAAGTAACTAAGTACATGTACTTAAGTACTGTAATTAAGTACACTTATGAGGTATTTGTACTTTACTTGATTATTTCGTATTTCCAATACTTTTACTTCTACTCCACTACATCTCAGAGGCAAATATTGTACTTTTACTTCATTACAATTATTTGAAAAATTTAGTTACTAGTTACTTTTCAGATGTAAATGATTTTGTTATGAAACATACATACCCACTTAGCCCTATTTCATACATAGGCTATTTGAAAATAGCCGATCTGCAAGCTCACAATGCGTCGCCATGCGTCGCATTTTGAGCTTGTAGATCTGCTATTTTCAAAGATGTAATACTTTTACTTTTGGTACTTTAAGTACATTTTGATACCAATACTTTTGTACTTTTACTCAAGTCAATTTTGAATTCTGGACTTGTAACAGTGTATTTCTATATTGCAGTATTGGTACTTTTACTTAAGTAAAAAAAAAAAGTAGTTTTTCCAACACTGCCCGCAGGCATACATAATACCAAATCGTTGCTGTCGGGCAGAAACCTCATATCTTCATATTTAAACTGTTTTTTTTGTGTAAATGAATGCCCTACTTGATCATACTGCAGCGTCACACAAAAGTATCAAAAGTAGCAGATGCTTTGCGCCGTGTTTCAAGCTTGCAGATCTGCTACTTTTGTTGTTTTTGAATTTTCTGAAGTTGCGGTTGTTTTGGACATAATGGAATCAGTTTACATAGATACGTCATAGACGACTGCCATCATAGACTGACCACATGATGTCACAGATCTGCATGAAGCCACGCCCTTATTACACCCTGTCTTGTTAACTGGTGAACCCAGCGAATCATTATATTTTTGTTAACAGACCCAAGGGGTCGGCCTTACATGAGGCTTTGTATCTGTTTTGTCCATACATGGTATGTCACTTTGTCCCCCGGCCCCAGCCAAAAAAGTCTGTCCCCCTTTACGTCATAGAAGGGACATAGAAGGGACACACGTCATGCGAAGCCCGGCCATTCAGATTTACACCACTAGGGGTCTAGCAGTACCAGGTCTCCTGGTTCTAGTTTTTTTATGTTCTTGGTCGTCATGGCTGCCAGTTCCCACCTGACGTCGTGTGGGAGTTCTGACTGCTCCAGACCATACTGAATAACCGCTAGCTTGCATAACGTCTTCATACTAGGACTGAAGTCTAAGATGTACAGGTCATCATCAAAGGCGATGATACGATCCCCCACAATGCAACAGCGCGGCCTACACACCGAACACGGGCCTTTCCCCTTGGGCTCAACCTTCTTCCAGGAGAAGGTCTCTGGACTGTATTTACACAGAACATTGAAGGTCCGGCCCCTGTTTGAGCCACCAAATATGTACAGCTCTCCATTGTAGGCAAAGGCTGAATGATTATTGCATGTTTCTGGAAGCAGCTGTCCAGAAGGTGTGTTCAGCCAGCAGTTGGTCTCTGTGTCAAACACTCTGATGAAGTTGCCCTGGACCCCTCCACGGCCAACTACAAACATCTTTGTCCCGATGATGGTAGTAGAGTGACGTAGTAAAGTTGACCGTGTGCCTCTGGTGTTAATTAAAGCCCAGACCATTGTGGTGGTGTTCAACTTGTACATGTCATTTGGTAACCAAAGCGTTTTGGTCTCTCCTCCATGGATAAACATTACCTTCCCCAAGACACAGGCTGAGTGGCCGAACCTCCCTTCTGGAACGGTCCCAGAAACCTCAGGCTTTACCCATCTGTTTGTGTGGACATCAAATGCATAAAGCACGTTGCAGAGAGACCACCCTCTGCGTGTCAAGCCTCCCCAGATGTAAACAATATCCTCTATCAGCACAGCTTTGTGGTCCCGGCGCATGGAGGGAACCTCAAGGTGACGTTCTCCTCTTCCAGGTGTCACAGGGGAAAACTTCAACCAGCGCAAAGACACAGTGTTGAATACATTCACATCAATCTGATCCATGTCAGTCTCACAGTACCAGTTCCCTCCAAATGAGAACACTTTGTGTTCCACTGCTACTGTAGCATGACCGAATGAAAATGGCCGTCCTTCCAGATGCCCCGCCCAGTACAACATTTCTCACGACAGCACCGCTTCAGATCAAAACCAGATTCTTTAAGTGTTGCTCTGTAAGAGTGGATTCCTATTGTTCACGTTACAACTTATATTGGTTCAGCGGCACAAACGTCACACTACGTTTGGCCAATCGACAAAGCCGATGGCGTTTGGTTCGACCAATCAAGGAAGACGATGGCTGTTGATCTTCCTGTTGATCTTCCCAAAAGAAACCTGGATCAGGATCACCTGCGGTTAATTAAACCCCCAAACAGCTAGAAGTAGTGGTGTAAAGTAACTAAGTACATGTACTTAAGTACTGTAATTAAGTACACTTATGAGTTATTTGTACTTTACTTGATTATTTCGTATTTCCAATACTTTTACTTCTACTCCACTACATCTCAGAGGCAAATATTGTACTTTTACTTCATTACAATTATTTGAAAACTTTAGTTACTAGTTACTTTTCAGATGTAAATGATTTTTTTATGAAACATACATACCCACTTAGCCCTATTTCATACATAGGCTATTTGAAAATAGCTGATCTACAAGCTCACAACGCGTCGCCATGCGTCACATTGTGAGCTTGTAGATCTGCTATTTTCAAAGATGTAATACTTTTACTTTTGGTACTTTAAGTACATTTTGATACCAATACTTTTGTACTTTTACTCAAGTCAATTTTGAATTCTGGACTTGTAACAGTGTATTTCTATATTGCAGTATTGGTACTTTTACTTAAGGAAAAAAAAAGTGCTTTTTCCAACACTGCCCGCAGGCATGCATATCAAATCGTTGCTGTCGGGCAGAAACCGCATATCTCCATATTTAAACTGTTTTTTTTTGTGTAAATGAATGCCCTACTTGATCATACTGCAGCGTCACACAAAAGTATCAAAAGTAGCGGATGCTTTGCGCCGTGTTTCAAGCTTGCAGATCTGCTACTTTTGCTGTTTTTGAATTTGAATCCTGAAAAGTAATGGTTGTTTTGGACATAATTGAGTCATTTTACATACATACGTCATAGACGACTGCCATCATAGACTGACCACATGATGTCACAGATCCGCATGAAGCCACGCCCTTATTACACCCTGTCCTGTTAACTGGTGAACCCAGCGAATCATTATACGTTTTAAATGAATTATGTTGTGGGCTTCTTTTCTTTTTTCTTTCTGTTCTTGGTCGTCATGGCTGCCAGTTCCCACCTGACGTTGTGTGGGAGTTCTGACTGCTCCAGACCATACTGAATAACCGCTAGCTTGCATAACGTCTTCATACTAGGACTGAAGTCTAAGATGTACAGGTCATCATCAAAGGCGATGATACGATCTCCCACAATGCAACAGCGCGGCCAAAACACCGAACACGGGCCTTTCCCCTTGGGCTCAACCTTATTCCAGGAGAGGGTCTCTGGACTGTATTTCCACAGAACATTGGAGGTCCGGTCCCTGTTTGAGCCACCAAATATGTACAGCTCTCCATTGTAGGCAAAGGCCGAATGATCATTCCATGTTTCTGGAGGCAGCTGTCCAGAAGGTGTGTTCAGCCAGCAGTTGGTCTCTGTGTCAAACACTCTGATGATGTTGCCCTGGACCCCTCCACGGCCAACTACAAACATCTTTGTCCCAATGATGGTAGTAGAGTGACGTAGTACAGATGGCGGTGTGCCTCTGGTGTTAATTAAAGCCCAGACCATTGTGGTGGTGTCCAACTTGTACATGTTATTTTTGTACGACTTAATTATGGTCCATCCTCCATGGATAAACATGACCTTCCCCAAGACACAGGCTGAGTGGCCTGACCTCTCTTCTGGAACGGTCCCAGAAACCTCAGGTTTTACCCATCTGTGTGTGTGGACATCAAATGCATAAAGCACATTGCAGTAAGACCCTCTGCGTATATGGCCTCCCCAGATGTAAACAATATCTTCTATCAGTACAGCTGTGTGGTCCCGGCGCCTGGAGGGAACCTCAAGTTGACGTTCTCCTCTTCCAGGTGTCACAGGGGAAAACTTCACCCAGCGCAAAGACACAGTGTTGAATACATTCACATCAATCTGATCCATGTCAGTCTCACAGTACCAGTTCCCTCCAAATGAGAACACTTTGTGTTCCACTGCTACAGCAGCATGACCGAATGAGAATCGCCGTCCTTCATGATGCCCCGCCCAGTACAACATTTCTCACGACAGCACCACTGGAGATCAAAACCAGATTCGTCAAGTGTTGCTCTGTAAGAGTGGATTCCTATTGTTCACGTCAAAACTTATATTGGTTCAGCGGCACGAACGTCACACTACCTTTGACCAATCGACAAAGCCGATGGCGTTTGGTTCGACCAATCAAGAAAGACGATGGCCGTTAATCTTCCTGTTGATCTTCCCAAAAGAAACCTGGAACAGGATCACCTGTGGTTAATTAAGCCCACATACAACTAGAATTAGTGGTGTAAAAGTAACTAAGTACATGTAGTACTGTAATTAAGTACACTTTTGAGGTATTTGTACTTTACTTGAGTATTTCAGATTTCCAATACTTTTACTTCTACTCCACTACATCTCAGAGGCAAATATTGTACTTTTACTTCATTATAATTATTTGAAAACTTTAGTTACTAGTTACTTTTCAGATGTAAATTATTTTATTATGAAACATCCAACCCACTTAGCCCTATTTTATACATAGGCTATTTGAGTTCTCAAATATGTAATACAAATATATAATACTTTCATTTTTGGTACTTTAAGTACATTTTGATACCAATACTTTTGTACTTTTACTCAAGTCAATTTTGAATTCTGGACTTGTACTTATAACAGAGTATTTCTATATTGCAGTATTGGTACTTTTACTTAAGGAAAAAAAAAGTGCTTTTTCCAACACTGCCCGCAGGCATGCATATCAAATCGTTGCTGTCGGGCAGAAACCTCATATCTCCATATTTAAACTGTTTTTTTTTGTGTAAATGAATGCCCTACTTGATCATACTGCAGCATCACACACAAAAGTATCAAAGCTACAGTAGCAGATGCTTTGCGCCGTGTTTCAAGCTTGCAGATCTGCTACTTTTGCTGTTTTTGAATTTGAATCCTGAAAAGTAACGGTTGTTTTGGACATAATGGAGTCATTTTACATAGATACGTCATAGACGACTGCCATCATAGACTGACCACATGATGTCACAGATCTGCATGAAGCCACGCCCTTATTACACCCTGTCTTGTTAACTGGTGAACCCAGCGAATCATTATATTTTTGTTGCCAGACCCAAGGGGTCGGGCATACATGAGGCTTTGTATCTGTTTTGTCCATACATGGTATGTCACTTTGTCCCCCGGCCCCAGCCAAAAAAGGCTGTCCCCCTTTCGTCATAGAAGGGACATAGAAGGGACACACGTCATGCGAAGCCCGGCTATTCAGATTTTAACCACTAGGGGTCTGGCAGTACCAGGTCTCCTGGTTCTAGTTTAAATTAATTATTAAGTGGGCTTCTTTTCTTTTTTCTTTATGTTCTTGGTCGTCATGGCTGCCAGTTCCCACCTGACGTCTTGTGGGAGTTCTGACTGCTCCAGACCATACTGAATAACCGCTAGCTTGCATAACGTCTTCATACTAGGACTGAAGTCTAAGATGTACAGGTCATCATCAAAGGCGATGATACGATCCCCCACAATGCAACAGCGCGGCCTACACACCGAACACAGGCCTTTCCCCTTGGCCTCAACATTCTTCCAGGAGAAGGTCTCTGGACTATATTTCCACAGAACATTGAAGGTCCGGCCCCTGTTTGAGCCTTCAAGTATGTACAGCTCTCCATTGTAGGCAAAGGCTGAATGATTATTGCATGTTTCTGGAGGCAGCTGTACAGAAGGTGTGTTCAGCCAGCAGTTGGTCTCTGTTTCAAACACTCTGAAGATGTTGCCCTGGACCCCTCCACGGCCAACTACAAACATCTTTGTCCCGATGATGGTAGCAGAGTGACGTAGTACAGATGGCGGTGTGCCTCTGGTGTTAATTAAAGCCCAGACCATTGTGGTGGTGTCCAACTTGTACATGTCATTTAGGTACCAATGCGTTTTGGTCTCTCCTCCATGGATAAACATGACCATCCCCAAGACACAGGCTGAGTGGCCGGACCTCTCCCCTGGAACGGTCCCAGACACCTCAGGCTTTACCCATCTGTGTGTGTGGACATCAAATGCATAAAGAACATTGCAGAGAGACCACCCTCTGAATATCAAGCCTCCCCAGATGTAAACAATATCCTCTATCAGCACAGCTGTGTGGTCCCGGATCCTGGAGGGAACCTCAAGTTGGCGTTCTCCTCTTCCAGCTGTCACAGGGGGAACCTTCACCCAGCGCAAAGACACAGTGTTGAATACATTCACATCAATCTGATCCATGTCAGTCTCACAGTACCAGTTCCCTCCAAATGAGAACACTTTGTGTTCCACTGCTACTGCAGCATGACCGAATGAAAATCGCCGTCCTTCATGATGCCCCGCCCAGTACAACATTTCTCACGACAGCACCACTGCAGATCAAAACCAGATTATTTAATTGTTGCTCTGTAAGAGTGGATTCCTATTGTTCACGTTACAACTTATATTGGTTCAGCGGCACAAACGTCACGCTACGTTTGGCCAATCGACAAAGCCGATGGCGTTTGGTTCGACCAATCAAGGAAGACGATGGCTGTTGATCTTCCTGTTATCTTCCCAAAAGAAACCTGGATCAGGATCACCTGCGGTTAATTAAACCCCCACACAGCTAGAAGTAGTGGTGTAAAGTAACTAAGTACATGCACTTAAGTACTGTAATTAAGTACACTTATGAGGTATTTGTACTTTACTTGATTATTTCGTATTTCCAATACTTTTACTTCTACTCCACTACATCTCAGAGGCAAATATTGTACTTTTACTTCATTACAATTATTTGAAAACTTTAGTTACTAGTTACTTTTCAGATGTAAATGATTTTGTTATGAAACATACATACCCACTTAGCCCTATTTTATACATAGGCTATTTGAAAATAGCCGATCTACAAGCTCACAACGCGTCGCCATGCGTCACATTGTGAGCTTGTAGATCTGCTATTTTCAAAGATATAATACTTTTACTTTTGGTACTTTAAGTACATTTTGATACCAATACTTTTGTACTTTTACTCAATTCAATTTTGAATTCTGGACTTGTAACAGTGTATTTCTATATTGCAGTATGGGTACATTTACTTAAGGAAAAAAAAAGTGCTTTTTCCAACACTGCCCGCAGGCATGCATTTCAAATCGTTGCTGTCGGGCAGAAACCGCATATCTCCATATTTAAACTGTTTTTTGTTGTGTAAATGAATGCCCTACTTGATCATACTGCAGCGTCACACAAAAGTATCAAAAGTAGCAGATGCTTTGCGCCGTGTTTCAAGCTTGCAGATCTGCTACTTTTGCTGTTTTTGAATTTGAATCCTGAAAAGTAATGGTTGTTTTGGACATAATGGAGTCATTTTACATACATACGTCATAGACGACTGCCATCATAGACTGACCACATGATGTCACAGATCCGCATGAAGCCACGCCCTTATTACACCCTGTCCTGTTAACTGGTGAACCCAACGAATCATTATACGTTTTAAATGAATTATTTTGTGGTCTTCTTTTCTTTTTTCTTTCTGTTCTTGGTCGTCATGGCTGCCAGTTCCCACCTGACGTCGTGTGGGAGTTCTGACTGCTCCAGACCATACTGAATAACCGCTAGCTTGCATAACGTCTTCATACTAGGACTGAAGTCTAAGATGTACAGGTCATCCTCAAAGGCGATGATACGATCTCCCACAATGCAACAGCGCGGCCAAAACATCGAACACGGGTCTTTCCCCTTGGGCTCAACCTTCTTCCAGGAGAAGGTCTCTGGACTGTATTTCCACAGAACATTGAAGGTCCGGTCCCTGTTTGAGCTAAATATGTACAGCTCTCCATGGTAGGCAAAGGCTGAATGATCATTGCATGTTTCTGGAAGCAGCTGTCCAGAAGGTGTGTTCAGCCAGCAGTTGGTCTCTGTGTCAAACACTCTGATGATGTTGCCCTGGACCCCTCCGCGGCCAACTACAAACATCTTTGTCCCTATGATGGTAGCAGATTGACGTATTAAAGATGGCGGTGTGACTCTGGTGTTAATTAAAGCCCAGACCATTGTGGTGGTGTCCAACTTGTACATGTAATTTGGGGTCTCTCCTCTATGGATAAACATGACCTTCCCCAAGTCACAGGCTGAGTGGCCTGACCTCCCTTCTGGAACGGTCCCATAAACCTCAGGCTTTACCCATCTGTGTGTGTGGACATCAAATGCATAAAGTACATTGCAGTGAGACCACCCTCTCCCTCTGCGTGTCAAGCCTCCCCAGATGTAAACAATATCCTCTATCAGTACAGCTGTGTGGTCCCGGCGCCTGGAGGGAACCTCAAGGTGACGTTCTCCTCTTCCAGGTGTCACAGGGGAAAACTTCACCCAGCGCAAAGACACAGTGTTGAATACATTCACATCAATCTGATCCATGTCAGTCTCAGTCTCACAGTACCAGTTTCCTCCAAATGAGAACACTTTGTGTTCCACTGATACAGCAGCATGACCGAATGAAAATCGCCGTCCTTCCAGATGCACCGCCCAGTACAACATTTCTCACGACAGTACCACTGCAGATCAAAACCAGATTCCTTAAGTGTTGCTCTGTAAGAGTGGATGATTGTTCACGTTACAACTTATATTGTTTCAGCGGCACAAACGTCACACTACCTTTGGCCAATCGACAAAGCCGATGGCGTTTGGTTCGACCAATCAAGGAAGACGATGGCCGTTGATCTTCCTGCTGATCTTCCTGTTGATCTTCCTAAAAGAAACCTGAATCAGGATCACCTGCGGTTAATTAAAACCACACACAACTAGAAGTAGTGGTGTAAAGTAACTAAGTACATGTACTTAAGTACTGTAATTAAATACACTTTTGAGGTATTTGTACTTTACTTGAGTATTTCCGGTTTCCAATGATTTTACTTCTACTCCACTACATCTCAGAGGCAAATATTGTACTTTTACATCATTACAATTATTTGAAAACTTTAATTACTAGTTACTTTTCAGATGTAAATTATTTTATTATGAAACATACATACCCACTTAGCCCTATTTTATACATAGGCTATTTGAGTTTTCAAATATGTAATACAAATATGTAATACTTTTATTTTTGGTACTTTAAGTACATTTTGATACCAATACTTTTGTACTTTTACTCAAGTCAATTTTGAATTCTGGACTTGTACTTGTAACAGAGTATTTTCATATTGCAGTATTGGTACTTTTACTTAAGGAAAAAAAAATACTTTTTCCAAGACTGCCCGCAGGCATGCATATCAAATCGTTGCTGTCGGGCAGAAACCGCATATCTCCATATTTAAACTGTTTTTTTGTGTAAATGAATGCCCTACTTGATCATACTGCAGCGTCACACAAAAGTATCAAAAGTAGCAGATGCTTTGCGCCGTGTTTCAAGCTTGCAGATCTGCTACTTTTGCTGTTTTTGAATTTGAATCCTGAAAAGTAATGGTTGTTTTGGACATAATGGAGTCATTTTACATACATACGTCATAGACGACTGCCATCATAGACTGACCACATGATGTCACAGATCCGCATGAAGCCACGCCCTTATTACACCCTGTTCTGTTAACTGGTGAACCCAGCGAATCATTATACGTTTTAAATGAATTATTTTGTGGGCTTCTTTGCTTTTTTCTTTCTGTTCTTGGTCGTCATGGCTGCCAGTTCCCACCTGACGTCGTGTGGGAGTTCTGACTGCTCCAGACCATACTGAATAACCGCTAGCTTGCATAACGTCTTCATACTAGGACTGAAGTCTAAGATGTACAGGTCATCCTCAAAGGCGATGATACGATCTCCCACAATGCAACAGCGCGGCCAAAACATCGAACACGGGTCTTTCCCCTTGGGCTCAACCTTCTTCCAGGAGAAGGTCTCTGGACTGTATTTCCACAGAACATTGAAGGTCCGGTCCCTGTTTGAGCTAAATATGTACAGCTCTCCATGGTAGGCAAAGGCTGAATGATCATTGCATGTTTCTGGAAGCAGCTGTCCAGAAGGTGTGTTCAGCCAGCAGTTGGTCTCTGTGTCAAACACTCTGATGATGTTGCCCTGGACCCCTCCGCGGCCAACTACAAACATCTTTGTCCCTATGATGGTAGCAGATTGACGTATTAAAGATGGCGGTGTGACTCTGGTGTTAATTAAAGCCCAGACCATTGTGGTGGTGTCCAACTTGTACATGTAATTTGGGGTCTCTCCTCTATGGATAAACATGACCTTCCCCAAGTCACAGGCTGAGTGGCCTGACCTCCCTTCTGGAACGGTCCCATAAACCTCAGGCTTTACCCATCTGTGTGTGTGGACATCAAATGCATAAAGTACATTGCAGTGAGACCACCCTCTCCCTCTGCGTGTCAAGCCTCCCCAGATGTAAACAATATCCTCTATCAGTACAGCTGTGTGGTCCCGGCGCCTGGAGGGAACCTCAAGGTGACGTTCTCCTCTTCCAGGTGTCACAGGGGAAAACTTCACCCAGCGCAAAGACACAGTGTTGAATACATTCACATCAATCTGGTCCATGTCAGTCTCACAGTACCAGTTCCCTCCAAATGAGAACACTTTGTGTTCCACTGATACAGCAGCATGACCGAATGAAAATGGCCGTCCTTCCAGATGCCCCACCCAGCACAACATTTCTCACGACAGCACCGCTGCAGATCAAAACCAGATTATTTAAGTGTTGCTCTGTAAGAGTGGATTCCTATTGTTCACGTTACAACTTATATTGGTTCAGCGGCACAAACGTCACGCTACGTTTGGCCAATCGACAAAGCCAATGGCGTTTGGTTCGACCAATCAAGGAAGACGATGGCTGTTGATCTTCCTGTTGATCTTCCCAAAAGAAACCTGGATCAGGATCACCTGCGGTTAATTAAACCCCCACACAGCTAGAAGTAGTGGTGTAAAGTAACTAAGTACATGCACTTAAGTACTGTAATTAAGTACACTTATGAGGTATTTGTACTTTACTTGATTATTTCGTATTTCCAATACTTTTACTTCTACTCCACTACATCTCAGAGGCAAATATTGTACTTTTACTTCATTACAATTATTTGAAAACTTTAGTTACTAGTTACTTTTCAGATGTAAATGATTTTGTTATGAAACATACATACCCACTTAGCCCTATTTTATACATAGGCTATTTGAAAATAGCCGATCTACAAGCTCACAACGCGTCGCCATGCGTCACATTGTGAGCTTGTAGATCTGCTATTTTCAAAGATGTAATACTTTTACTTTTGGTACTTTAAGTACATTTTGATACCAATACTTTTGTACTTTTACTCAATTCAATTTTGAATTCTGGACTTGTAACAGTGTATTTCTATATTGCAGTATGGGTACATTTACTTAAGGAAAAAAAAAAGTGCTTTTTCCAACACTGCCCGCAGGCATGCATTTCAAATCGTTGCTGTCGGGCAGAAACCGCATATCTCCATATTTAAACTGTTTTTTTTTGTGTAAATGAATGCCCTACTTGATCATACTGCAGCGTCACACAAAAGTATCAAAAGTAGCAGATGCTTTGCGTCGTGTTTCAAGCTTGCAGATCTGCTACTTTTGCTGTTTTTGAATTTGAATCCTGAAAAGTAATGGTTGTTTTGGACATAATGGAGTCATTTTACATACATACGTCATAGACGACTGCCATCATAGACTGACCACATGATGTCACAGATCCGCATGAAGCCACGCCCTTATTACACCCTGTCCTGTTAACTGGTGAACCCAGCGAATCATTATACGTTTTAAATGAATTATTTTGTGGTCTTCTTTTCTTTTTTCTTTCTGTTCTTGGTCGTCATGGCTGCAAGTTCCCACCTGACGTCGTGTGGGAGTTCTGACTGCTCCAGACCATACTGAATAACCGCTAGCTTGCATAACGTCTTCATACTAGGACTGAAGTCTAAGATGTACAGGTCATCATCAAAGGCGATGATACGATCTCCCACAATGCAACAGCGCGGCCAAAACATCGAACACGGGTCTTTCCCCTTGGGTTCAACCTTCTTCCAGGAGAAGGTGTCTGGACTGTATTTACACAGAACATTGAAGGTCCGGCCCCTGTTTGAGCCACCAAATATGTACAGCTCTCCATTGTAGGCAAAGGCTGAATGATCATTGCATGTTTCTGGAAGCAGCTGTCCAGAAGGTGTGTTCAGCCAGCAGTTGGTCTCTGTGTCAAACACTCTGATGATGTTGCCCTGGACCCCTCCGCGGCCAAATACAAACATCTTTGTCCCGATGATGGTAGCAGAGTGACGTATTAAAGATGGCGGTGTGCCTCTGGTGTTAATTAAAGCCCAGAGCATTGTGGTGGTGTCCAACTTGTACATGTCATTTGGGTACCAATGAATTTTGGTCTCTCCTCCATGGATAAACATGACCTTGCCCAAGACACAGGCTGAGTGGCCTAACCTCCCTTCTGGAACGGTCCCAGAAACCTCAGGCTTTACCCATCTGTTTGTGTGGACATCAAATGCATAAAGCACATTGCAGTGAGACCACCCTCTGCATGTCAAGCCTCCCCAGATGTAAACAATATCCTCTATCAGCACAGCTGTGTGGTCCCGGCGCGACGAGGGAACCTCAAGGTAACGTTCTCCTCTTCCAGGTGTCACAGGGGGAAACTTCACCCAGCGCAAAGACACAGTGTTGAATACATTCACATCAATCTGATCCATGTCAGTCTCACAGTACCAGTTCCCTCCAAATGAGAACACTTTGTGTTCCACTGCTACAGCAGCATGACCGAATGAGAATCGCCGTCCTTCATGATGCCCCGCCCAGTACAACATTTCTCACGACAGCACCACTGGAGATCAAAACCAGATTCGTCAAGTGTTGCTCTGTAAGAGTGGATTCCTATTGTTCACGTCAAAACTTATATTGGTTCAGCGGCACGAACGTCACACTACCTTTGACCAATCGACAAAGCCGATGGCGTTTGGTTCGACCAATCAAGGAAGACGATGGCCGTTAATCTTCCTGTTGATCTTCCCAAAAGAAACCTGGAACAGGATCACCTGTGGTTAATTAAACCCACATATACAACTAGAATTAGTGGTGTAAAAGTAACTAAGTACATGTAGTACTGTAATTAAGTACACTTTTGAGGTATTTGTACTTTACTTGAGTATTTCAGATTTCCAATACTTTTACTTCTACTCCACTACATCTCAGAGGCAAATATTGTACTTTTACTTCATTATAATTATTTGAAAACTTTAGTTACTAGTTACTTTTCAGATGTAAATTATTTTATTATGAAACATACATACCCACTTAGCCCTATTTTATACATAGGCTATTTGAGTTTTCAAATATGTAATACAAATATATAATACTTTCATTTTTGGTACTTTAAGTACATTTTGATACCAATACTTTTGTACTTTTACTCAAGTCAATTTTGAATTCTGGACTTGTACTTGTAACAGAGTATTTCTATATTGCAGTATTGGTACTTTTACTTAAGGAAAAAAAAAGTGCTTTTTCCAACACTGCCCGCAGGCATGCATATCAAATCGTTGCTGTCGGGCAGAAACCTCATATCTCCATATTTAAACTGTTTTTTTGTGTAAATGAATGCCCTACTTGATCATACTGCAGCGTCACACAAAAGTATCAAAAGTAGCAGATGCTTTGCGCCGTGTTTCAAGCTTGCAGATCTGCTACTTTTGCTGTTTTTGAATTTGAATCCTGAAAAGTAACGGTTGTTTTGGACATAATGGAGTCATTTTACATAGATACGTCATAGACGACTGCCATCATAGACTGACCACATGATGTCACAGATCCGCATGAAGCCACGCCCTTATTACACCCTGTCTTGTTAACTGGTGAACCCAGCGAATCATTATATTTTTGTTAACAGACCCAAGGGGTCGGCCTTACATGAGGCTTTGTATCTGTTCTGTCCATACACGGTATGTCACTTTGTCCCCCGGCCCCAGCCAAAAAAAGTCTGTCCCCCTTTACGTCATAGAAGGGACATAGAAGGGACACACGTCATGCGAAGCCCGGCCATTCAGATTTCAACCACTAGGGGTCTAGCAGTACCAGGTCTCCTGGTTCTAGTTTCTTTATGTTCTTGGTCGTCATGGCTGCCAGTTCCCACCTGACGTCGTGTGGGAGTTCTGACTGCTCCAGACCATACTGAATAACCGCTAGCTTGCATAACGTCTTCATACTAGGACTGAAGTCTAAGATGTACAGGTCATCATCAAAGGCGATGATACGATCCCCCACAATGCAACAGCGCGGCCTACACACCGAACACGGGCCTTTCCCCTTGGGCTCAACCTTCTTCCAGGAGAAGGTGTCTGGACTGTATTTACACAGAACATTGAAGGTCCGGCCCCTGTTTGAGCCACCAAATATGTACAGCTCTCCATTGTAGGCAAAGGCTGAATGATCATTGCATGTTTCTGGAGGCAGCTGTACAGAAGGTGTGTTCAGCCAGGAGTTGGTATCTGTATCAAACACTATGATGATGTTGTCCTGGACCCCTCCACGGCCAACTACAAACATCTTTGTCCCGATGATGGTAGTAGAGTGACGTATTACAGATGGCGGTGTGCCTCTGGTGTTAATTAAAGCCCAGACCATTGTGGTGGTGTCCAACTTGTACATGTCATTTGGGTACCAATGCGTTTTAGTCTCTCCTCCATGGATAAACATGACCTTCCCCAAGACACAGGCTGAGTGGCCTAACCTCCCTTCTGGAATGGTCCCAGAAACCTCAGGCTTTACCCATCTGTGTGTGTGGACATCAAATGCATAAAGCACATTGCAGTGAGACCACCCTCCGCGTGTCAAGCCTCCCCAGATGTAAACAATATCTTCTATAAGTACAGCTGTGTGGTACCGGCGCCTGGAGGGAACCTCAAGGTGACGTTCTCCTCTTCCAGGTGTCACAGGGGAAAACTTCACCCAGCGCAAAGACACAGTGCTGAATACATTCACATCAATCTGATCCATGTCAGTCCCGCAGTACCAGTTCCCTCCAAATGAGAACACTTTGTGTTCCGCTGCTACTGCAGCATGACCGAATGAAAATGGCCGTCCTTCCAGATGCCCCGCCCAGTACAACATTTCTCACGACAGCACCGCTGCAGATTCTTTAAGTGTTGCTCTGTAAGAGTGGATTCCTATTGTTCATGTTACAACTTATATTGGTTCAGCGGCACCAACGTCACACTACGTTTGGCCAATCGACAAAGCCGATGGCGTTTGGTTCGACCAATCAAGGAAGACGATGGCCGTTGATCTTCCTGTTGATCTTCCTAAAAGAAACCTGGATCAGGATCACCTGCGGTTAATCAAAACCACACACAACTAGCAGTAGTGGTGTAAAGTAACTAAGTACATGTACTTAAGTACTGTTATTAAATATACTTTTGAGGTATTTGTACTTTACTTGAGTATTTCCGATTTCCAATGCTTTTACTTCTACTCCACTACATCTCTGAGGCAAATATTGTACTTTTACATCATTACAATTATTTGAAAACTTTAATTACTAGTTACTTTTCAGATGTAAATTATTTTATTATGAAACATACATACCCACTTACCCCTATTTTATACATAGGCTATTTGAGTTTTCAAATATGTAATACAAATATGTAATACTTTTATTTTTGGTACTTTAAGTACATTTTCATACCAATACTTTTGTACTTTTACTCAAGTAAATTATGAATTCTGGACTTGTACTTGTAACAGAGTATTTTCATATTGCAGTATTGGTACTTTTACTTAAGGAAAAAAGAAAAGTACTTTTTCCAAGATTGCCCGCAGGCATGCATATCAAATCGTTGCTGTCGGGCAGAAACCTCATATCTCCATATTTAAACTGTTTTTTTTTGTGTAAATGAATGCCCTACTTGATCATACTGCAGCGTCACACAAAAGTATCAAAAGTAGCAGATGCTTTGCGCCGTGTTTCTTTCTTTCCTTTATTTATTCAGGGGAGCCCACTGAGAGCAAGCTCTCTTTTTCAGGGACGCCCTGATAACAGCATAAAAAATACATACAGAATGAAAAACAACAACAAACATTTGAAACATATTACAATCATCACAGATGCAAATAAACAGTGTTACATGAAACAGGTACAGTTACTATGCAATGTGTCCTCGAGAAGTACCCTAAATGTCTCTATTGAGACCAATCGCTCCAGTTTCAGAGAGTCCTGAAGTTTGTTCCATTTGTGTGGAGCATAATACACAAAGGCAGTCTTTCCTTGTTCACTTTTCTTACGTGGACTGGTATATCTAATGTGGTTTTGTGAACGTGTTGAGTGTCCAGAAACCTTTGGTTCTAAGAGTGAAGATAGGTATAGAGGAAGCTTGCCACATAAGGCCTTATAAATAAAAAGAATACAATGTTGTTCTCTGCGTACTGCGAGAGATGACCAACCCACTTTATCATATAAAATACAGTGATGCGTGTGATAGTCATCACAAGTGATAAAACGTAGGGCACTGTGGTAGACTGCTTCAAGAGGCTTAAGTGTAGAGATTGAAGCATGCATGTATAGCACATCACCATAGTCAAACATAGACATTATGACAGATTGAATAACAGTTTTTCTGCTGGAAAGAGAAAAACAGGATCTGTTTCTGTAGAGGAACCTAATTTGCCCTATTAGTTTTTTCGTTAGGTTCTCCACATGAATCTTAAAAGATAGCTTAGTATCTATCCAAATGCCCAAGTATTTATAAGATGAGACCAGTTCAATTTGCTCACCTTTAAGAGTGTAAACACCAGTAGAGGGATTTGTGTTTGGAGATCTGGTAAATACCATGCATTTTGTTTTGTTAGCATTCAGGACAAGCTTAAGTTGAATTAGAGCTCTTTGAAACCTGTTGAAAGCAGTCTGCACATTTGCAGTGGCCATTTCAAGTGTTGGGCCAATGCTGTATAAAATTGTGTCGTCCGCATACAAATGGACATCCCATTGCGGGGAGGGGAGTGTAATATTATTGATATAGAGGGTGAACAACAGGGGCCCCAAAATTGAACCCTGGGGGACACCTTTACCAACAGATAGAGGACTCGATTTAAAACCATCAGCTACCACAGCTTGTGTTCTATCCGTCAGATAATTAGAAAACCATCTGACAGATAGATCATCCAATCCAATGGAGGATAGTTTATGTAATAAAATAGGATGATCCACGGTGTCAAATGCTTTGGAGAGATCTATAAAAATGGCTGCACAGTGTTGGTGATTATCCAGACCGGTTATTATATTGTTTGTGACAAGAGTTGCAGCTGTCATAGTGCTGTGACCTGGTCTAAAACCTGACTGTTGAGATTGGAGTATGTTATGTGTGTTTAGGAATGCACGTAGCTGTGAACTGACTAGTGACTCTAGGATCTTGGCTAGACAGCATAATTTTGATATTGGCCGATAGTTATTTAAGTCTGATTGGTCACCACCCTTGTGTAGTGGTATGACCTGTGCATCTTTCCAAATAGCGGGAATTAAGCCTGATGTAAGTGTTAAATTAAAAATATGTGCAAGTGGTGCAGCAATTAAACGTGCACTAAGGTGCAGCAGATATGGGCTCAGATCATCTGCACCCTTTGATTTTTTTAGTGCATATTTGTCTAAG
The DNA here is from genome assembly GCF_963454915.1 of Gymnoscopelus microlampas. Taxonomy (NCBI): domain Eukaryota; kingdom Metazoa; phylum Chordata; class Actinopteri; order Myctophiformes; family Myctophidae; genus Gymnoscopelus; species Gymnoscopelus microlampas. The sequence goes on along the minus strand of NC_139943.1, from coordinate 54,325,972 downwards.
TGCAATTAAAACCTCAGAATGAGTTATTGGTCTAAAAGTAAAACATGGGGGGGACGGGTCGAGTGAGTTATCAGTGAATGATTCACCACCATGATCTGGCAACGCAGTATTGACAGACTGTCTGTCAAATAAATGACCAGCTAAAATAAAATGATTGTTAAAAGCATCACAAATGTCTGGTTTATTTAAAACAACCCCATTTTCGCTATTAATTTGTGACGGGAGAGAGGAGGCTGGCCTAGCTTTTAAGGACTTCACGACCTTCCAAAAACTGGCCGCGTTACCTTGTGTCATAGCAAAACTGGATAAATAAAAATCTGCTTTTGCCTTTCTAACCATAATGATGGCTTTGTTTCTCAGTGTCTTAAATAATGACCAGTCTGCTGGTGTGCCAGAACTTCTGGCCTTTCACCAGAACACATCTCTGTGGCGGAGGGCCATTTTGAGCTTCTGATCTGCTACTTTTGCTGTTTTTGAATTTGAATCCTGAAAAGTAATGGTTGTTTTGGACATAATGGAGTAATTTTACATATATACGTCATAGACGACTGCAATCATAGACTGACCACATGATGTCACAGATCCGCATGAAGCCACGCCCTTATTATACCCTGTCTTGTTAACTGGTGAACCCAGCGAATCATTATATTTTTGTTAACAGACCCAAGGGGTCGGCCTTACATGAGGCTTTGTATCTGTTTTGTCCATACATGGTATGTCACTTTGTCCCCCGGCCCCAGCCAAAAAAAGTCTGTCCCCTTTTACGTCATAGAAGGGACATAGAAGGGACACACGTCATGCAAAGCCCGGCCATTCAGATTTCAATCACTAGGGGTCTGGCAGTACCAGGTCTCCTGGTTCTAGTTTAAATTAATTATTTGGTGGGCTTCTTTTCTTTTTTCTTTATGTTCTTGGTCGTCATGGCTGCCAGTTCCCACCTGACGTCGTGTGGGAGTTCTGACTGCTCCAGACCATACTGAATAACCGCTAGCTTGCATAACGTCTTCATACTAGGACTGAAGTCTAAGATGTACAGGTCATCATCAAAGGCGATGATACGATCTCCCACAATGCAACAGCTCGGCCAAAACATCGAACACGGGCCTTTCCCCTTGGGCTCAACCTTCTTCCAGGAGAAGGTCTCTGGACTGTATTTGCACAGAACATTGAAGGTCCGGCCCCTGTTTGAGCCACCAAATATGTACAGCTCTCCATTGTAGGCAAAGGCTGAATGATTATTGCATGTTTCTGAAGGCAGCTGTACAGAAGGTGTGTTCAGCCAGCAGTTGGTCTCTGTGTCAAACACTCTGATGATGTTGCCCTGGACCCCTCCGCGGCCAACTACAAACATCTTTGTCCCGATGATGGTAGCAGAGTGACGTATTAAAGATGGCGGTGTGCCTCTGGTGTTAATGAAAGCCCAGACCATTGTGGTGGTGTCCAACTTGTACATGTCATTTGGGTACCAATGCGTTTTGGTCTCTCCTCCATGGATAAACATGACCATCCCCAAGACACAGGCTGATTGGCAGATCCTCGCTCCTGGAACGGTCCCAAAAACCTCAGGCTTTACCCATCTGTGTGTGTGGACATCAAATGCATAAAGCACATTGCAGAGAGACCACCCTCTGAATATCAAGCCTCCCCAGATGTAAACAATATCCTCTATCAGTACAGCTGTGTGGTCCCGGCGCCTGGAGGGAACCTCAAGTTGGCGTTCTCCTCTTCCAGCTGTCACAGGGGAAAACTTCACCCAGCGCAAAGACACAGTGTTGAATACATTCACATCAATCTGATCCATGTCAGTCTCACAGTACCAGTTCCCTCCAAATGAGAACACTTTGTGTTCCACTGCTACAGCAGCATGACCGAATGAAAATCGCCGTCCTTCATGATGCCCCACCCAGTACAACATTTCTCACGACAGCACCACCGGAGATCAAGTGTTGCTCTGTACAGTAAGAGTGGATTCTTATTGTTCACGTCACAACTTATATTGGTTCAGCGGCACAAACGTCACACTACGTTTGGCCAATCGACAAAGCCAATGGCGTTTGGTTCGACCAATCAAGGAAGACGATGGCTGTTGATCTTCCTAAAAGAAACCTGGATCAGGATCGCTTGCGGCTAATTAAACCCACACACAACTAGAAGTAGTGGTGTAAAGTAACTAAGTACATGTACTTAAGTATTGTAATTAAATACACTTTTGAGGTATTTGTACTTTACTTGAGTATTTCCTATTTCCAATACTTTTACTTCTACTCCACTACATCTCAGAGGCAAATATTGTACTTTTACATCATTACAATTATTTGAAAACTTTAATTACTAGTTACTTTTCAGATGTAAATTATTTTATTATGAAACATACATACCCACTTAGCCCTATTTTATACATAGGCTATTTGAGTTTTCAAATATTTAATACAAATATGTAATACTTTTATTTTTGGTACTTTAAGTACATTTTGATACCAATACTTTTGTACTTTTACTCAAGTCAATTTTGAATTCTGGACTTGTACTTGTAACAGAGTATTTTCATATTGCAGTATTGGTACTTTTACTTAACGGGAAAAAAAATACTTTTTCCAAGACTGCCCGCAGGCATGCATATCAAATCGTTGCTGTCGGGCAGAAACCGCATATCTCCATATTTAAACTGTTTTTTTTTGTGTAAATGAATGCCCTACTTGATCATACTGCAGCGTCACACAAAAGTATCAAAAGTAGCAGATGCTTTGCGCCGTGTTTCAAGCTTGCAGATCTGCTACTTTTGCTGTTTTTGAATTTGAATCCTGAAAAGTAATGGTTTCTTTGGACATAATGGAGTCATTTTACATACATACGTCATAGACGACTGCCATCATAGACTGACCACATGATGTCACAGATCCGCATGAAGCCACGCCCTTATTACACCCTGTCTTGTTAACTGGTGAACCCAGCGAATCATTATATTTTTGTTGCCAGACCCAAGGGGTCGGCCTTACATGAGGCTTTGTATCTGTTTTGTCCATACATGGTATGTCACTTTGTCCCCCGGCCCCAGCCAAAAAAGTCTGTCCCCCTTTCGTCATAGAAGGGACATAGAAGGGACACACGTCATGCGAAGCCCGGCCATTCAGATTTCAACCACTAGGGGTCTGGCAGTACCAGGTCTCCTGGTTCTAGTTTAAATTAATTATTTGGTGGGCTTCTTTTCTTTTTTTCTTTATGTTCTTGGTCGTCATGGCTGCCAGTTCCCACCTGACGTCGTGTGGGAGTTCTGACTGCTCCAGACCATACTGAATAACCGCTAGCTTGCATAACGTCTTCATACTAGGACTGAAGTCTAAGATGTACAGGTCATCATCAAAGGCGATGATACGATCCCCCACAATGCAACAGCGCGGCCTACACACCGAACACGGGCCTTTCCCCTTGGGCTCAACCTTCTTCCAGGAGAAGGTCTCTGGACTGTATTTACACAGAACATTGAAGGTCCGGCCCCTGTTTGAGCCACCAAATATGTACAGCTCTCCATTGTAGGCAAAGGCTGAATGATTATTGCATGTTTCTGAAGGCAGCTGTACAGAAGGTGTGTTCAGCCAGCAGTTGGTCTCTGTGTCAAACACTCTGATGATGTTGCCCTGGACCCCTCCGCGGCCAACTACAAACATCTTTGTCCCGATGATGGTAGCAGAGTGACGTATTAAAGATGGCGGTGTGCCTCTGGTGTTAATGAAAGCCCAGACCATTGTGTTGGTGTCCAACTTGTACATGTCATTTGGGTACCAATGCGTTTTGGTCTCTCCTCCATGGATAAACATGACCATCCCCAAGACACAGGCTGATTGGCAGATCCTCGCTCCTGGAACGGTCCCAAAAACCTCAGGCTTTACCCATCTGTGTGTGTGGACATCAAATGCATAAAGCACATTGCAGAGAGACCACCCTCTGAATATCAAGCCTCCCCAGATGTAAACAATATCCTCTATCAGTACAGCTGTGTGGTCCCGGCGCCTGGAGGGAACCTCAAGTTGGCGTTCTCCTCTTCCAGCTGTTAGAGGGGAAAACTTCACCCAGCGCAAAGACACAGTGTTGAATACATTCACATCAATCTGATCCATGTCAGTCTCACAGTACCAGTTCCCTCCAAATGAGAACACTTTGTGTTCCACTGCTACAGCAGCATGACCGAATGAAAATCGCCGTCCTTCATGATGCCCCACCCAGTACAACATTTCTCACGACAGCACCACTGGAGATCAAGTGTTGCTCTGTACAGTAAGAGTGGATTCTTATTGTTCACGTCACAACTTATATTGGTTCAGCGGCACAAACGTCACACTACGTTTGGCCAATCGACAAAGCCAATGGCGTTTGGTTCGACCAATCAAGGAAGACGATGGCTGTTGATCTTCCTAAAAGAAACCTGGATCAGGATCGCTTGCGGCTAATTAAACCCACACACAACTAGAAGTAGTGGTGTAAAGTAACTAAGTACATGTACTTAAGTATTGTAATTAAATACACTTTTGAGGTATTTGTACTTTACTTGAGTATTTCCTATTTCCAATACTTTTACTTCTACTCCACTACATCTCAGAGGCAAATATTGTACTTTTACATCATTACAATTATTTGAAAACTTTAATTACTAGTTACTTTTCAGATGTAAATTATTTTATTATGAAACATACATACCCACTTAGCCCTATTTTATACATAGGCTATTTGAGTTTTCAAATATTTAATACAAATATGTAATACTTTTATTTTTGGTACTTTAAGTACATTTTGATACCAATACTTTTGTACTTTTACTCAAGTCAATTTTGAATTCTGGACTTGTACTTATAACAGAGTATTTTCATATTGCAGTATTGGTACTTTTACTTAAGGAAAAAAGAAAAGTACCTTTTCCAAGACTGCCCACAGGCATGCATATCAAATCGTTGCTGTCGGGCAGAAACCTCATATCTCCATATTTAAACTGTTTTTTTGTGTAAATGAATGCCCTACTTGATCATACTGCAGCGTCACACAAAAGTATCAAAAGTAGCAGATGCTTTGCGTCGTGTTTCAAGCTTGCAGATCTGCTACTTTTGCTGGTTTTGAATTTGAATCCTGAAAAGTAATGGTTGTTTTGGACATAATGGAGTCATTTTATATAGATACGTCATAGACGACTGCCATCATAGACTGACCACATGATGTCACAGATCCGCATGAAGCCACGCCCTTATTACACCCTGTCTTGTTAACTGGTGAACCCAGCAAATCATTATACGTTTTAAATTAATTATTTAGTGGGCTTCTTTTCTTTTTTCTTTATGTTCTTGGTCGTCATGGCTGCCAGTTCCCACCTGACGTCGTGTGGGAGTTCTGACTGCTCCAGACCATACTGAATAACCGATAGCTTGCATAACGTCTTCATACTAGGACTGAAGTCTAAGATGTACAGGTCATCATCAAAGGCGATGATACGATCTCCCACAATGCAACAGCGCGGCCAAAACATCGAACACGGGTCTTTCCCCTTGGGCTCAACCTTCTTCCAGGAGAAGGTCTCTGGACTGTATTTCCACAGAACATTGAAGGTCCGGTCCCTGTTTGAGCTAAATATGTACAGCTCTCCATTGTAGGCAAAGGCTGAATGATCATTCCATGTTTCTGGAAGCAGCTGTCCAGAAGGTGTGTTCAGCCAGCAGTTGGTCTCTGTGTCAAACACTCTGATGATGTTGCCCTGGACCCCTCCGCGGCCAACTACAAACATCTTTGTCCCGATGATGGTAGCAGATTGACGTATTAAAGATGGCGGTGTGCCTCTGGTGTTAATTAAAGCCCAGACCATTGTGGTGGTGTCCAACTTGTACATGTCATTTGGGGTCTCTCCTCTATGGATAAACATGACCTTCCCCAAGTCACAGGCTGAGTGGCCTGACCTCCCTTCTGGAACGGTCCCATAAACCTCAGGCTTTACCCATCTGTGTGTGTGGACATCAAATGCATAAAGTACATTGCAGTGACACCACCCTCTCCCTCTGCGTATCAAGCCTCCCCAGATGTAAACAATATCCTCTATCAGTACAGCTGTGTGGTCCCGGCGCCTGGAGGGAACCTCAAGGTGACGTTCTCCTCTTCCAGGTGTCACAGGGGAAAACTTCACCCAGCGCAAAGACACAGTGTTGAATACATTCACATCAATCTGGTCCATGTCAGTCTCACAGTACCAGTTCCCTCCAAATGAGAACACTTTGTGTTCCACTGCTACAGCAGCATGACCGAATGAAAATGGCCGTCCTTCCAGATGCCCCACCCAGCACAACATTTCTCACGACAGCACCGCTGCAAATCAAAACCAGATTATTTAAGTGTTGCTCTGTAAGAGTGGATTCCTATTGTTCACGTTACAACTTATATTGGTTCAGCGGCACAAACGTCACGCTACGTTTGGCCAATCGACAAAGCCGATGGCGTTTGGTTCAACCAATCAAGGAAGACGATGGCTGTTGATCTTTCTGTTGATCTTCCCAAAAGAAACCTGGATCAGGATCACCTGCGGTTAATTAAACCCCCACACAGCTAGAAGTAGTGGTGTAAAGTAACTAAGTACATGTACTTAAGTACTGTAATTAAGTACACTTATGAGGTATTTGTACTTTACTTGATTATTTCGTATTTCCAATACTTTTACTTCTACTCCACTACATCTCAGAGGCAAATATTGTACTTTTACTTCATTACAATTATTTGAAAACTTTAGTTACTAGTTACTTTTCAGATGTAAATTATTTTGTTATGAAACATACATACCCACTTAGCCCTATTTTATACATAGGCTATTTGAAAATAGCCGATCTACAAGCTCACAACGCGTCGCCATGCGTCACATTGTGAGCTTGTAGATCTGCTATTTTCAAAGATGTAATACTTTTACTTTTGGTACTTTAAGTACATTTTGATACCAATACTTTTGTACTTTTACTCAATTCAATTTTGAATTCTGGACTTGTAACAGTGTATTTCTATATTGCAGTATGGGTACATTTACTTAAGGAAAAAAAAAGTGCTTTTTCCAACACTGCCCGCAGGCATGCATTTCAAATCGTTGCTGTCGGGCAGAAACCTCATATCGCCATATTTAAACTGTTTTTTTTTTGTGTAAATGAATGCCCTACTTGATCATACTGCAGCGTCACACAAAAGTATCAAAAGTAGCAGATGCTTTGCGCCGTGTTTCAAGCTTGCAGATCTGCTACTTTTGCTGTTTTTGAATTTGAATCCTGAAAAGTAATGGTTGTTTTGGACATAATGGAGTCATTTTACATACATACGTCATAGACGACTGCCATCATAGACTGACCACATGATGTCACAGATCCGCATGAAGCCACGCCCTTATTACACCCTGTCCTGTTAACTGGTGAACCCAGCGAATCATTATACGTTTTAAATGAATTATTTTGTGGTCTTCTTTTCTTTTTTCTTTCTGTTCTTGGTCGTCATGGCTGCCAGTTCCCACCTGACGTCATGTGGGAGTTCTGACTGCTCCAGACCATACTGAATAACCGCTAGCTTGCATAACGTCTTCAGACTAGGACTGAAGTCTAAGATGTACAGGTCATCATCAAAGGCGATGATACGATCTCCCACAATGCAACAGCGCGGCCAAAACATCGAACACGGGCCTTTCCCCTTGGGTTCAACCTTCTTCCAGGAGAAGGTGTCTGGACTGTATTTACACAGAACATTGAAGGTCCGGTCCCTGTTTGAGCTAAATATGTACAGCTCTCCATTGTAGGCAAAGGCTGAATGATCATTCCATGTTTCTGGAAGCAGCTGTCCAGAAGGTGTGTTCAGCCAGCAGTTGGTCTCTGTGTCAAACACTCTGATGATGTTGCCCTGGACCCCTCCGCGGCCAACTACAAACATCTTTGTCCCGATGATTGTAGCAGATTGACGTATTAAAGATGGCGGTGTGCCTCTGGTGTTAATTAAAGCCCAGACCATTGTGGTGGTGTCCAACTTGTACATGTCACTTGGGGTCTCTCCTCTATGGATAAACATGACCTTCCCCAAGTCACAGGCTGAGTGGCCTGACCTCCCTTCTGGAACGGTCCCATAAACCTCAGGCTTTACCCATCTGTGTGTGTGGACATCAAATGCATAAAGTACATTGCAGTGACACCACCCTCTCCCTCTGCGTGTCAAGCCTCCCCAGATGTAAACAATATCCTCTATCAGTACAGCTGTGTGGTCCCGGCGCCTGGAGGGAACCTCAAGGTGACGTTCTCCTCTTCCAGGTGTCACAGGGGAAAACTTCACCCTGCGCAAAGACACAGTGTTGAATACATTCACATCAATCTGGTCCATGTCAGTCTCACAGTACCAGTTCCCTCCAAATGAGAACACTTTGTGTTCCACTGCTACAGCAGCATGACCGAATGAAAATGGCCGTCCTTCCAGATGCCCCACCCAGCACAACATTTCTCACGACAGCACCGCTGCAGATCAAAACCAGATTCTTTAAGTGTTGCTCTGTAAGAGTGGATTCCTATTGTTCACGTTACAACTTATATTGGTTCAGCGGCACAAACGTCACGCTACGTTTGGCCAATCGACAAAGCCGATGGCGTTTGGTTCAACCAATCAAGGAAGACGATGGCTGTTGATCTTCCTGTTGATCTTCCCAAAAGAAACCTGGATCAGGATCACCTGCGGTTAATGAAACCCCCACACAGCTAGAAGTAGTGGTGTAAAGTAACTAAGTACATGTACTTAAGTACTGTAATTAAGTACACTTATGAGGTATTTGTACTTTACTTGATTATTTCGTATTTCCAATACTTTTACTTCTACTCCACTACATCTCAGAGGCAAATATTGTACTTTTACTTCATTACAATTATTTGAAAACTTTAGTTACTAGTTACTTTTCAGATGTAAATGATTTTGTTATGAAACATACATACCCACTTAGCCCTATTTTATACATAGGCTATTTGAAAATAGCCGATCTACAAGCTCACAACGCGTCGCCATGCGTCGCATTGTGAGCTTGTAGATCTGCTATTTTCAAAGATGTAATACTTTTACTTTTGGTACTTTAAGTACATTTTGATACCAATACTTTTGTACTTTTACTCAAGTCAATTTTGAATTCTGGACTTGTAACAGTGTATTTCTATATTGCAGTATTGGTACTTTTACTTAAGGAAAAAAAAAAGTGCTTTTTCCAACACTGCCCGCAGGCATGCATTTCAAATCGTTGCTGTCGGGCAGAAACCTCATATCTCCATATTTAAACAGTTTTTTTGTGTAAATGAATGCCCTACTTGATCATACTGCAGCGTCACACAAAAGTATCAAAAGTAGCAGATGCTTTGTGCCGTGTTTCAAGCTTGCAGATCTGCTACTTTTGCTGTTTTTGAATTTGAATCCTGAAAAGTAATGGTTGTTTTGGACATAATGGAGTCATTTTACATAGATACGTCATAGACGACTGCCATCATAGACTGAACACATGATGTCACAGATCCGCATGAAGCCACGCCCTTATTACACCCTGTCTTGTTAACTGGTGAACCCAGCAAATCATTATATCTTTTAAATTAATTATTATGTTGGCTTCTTTGCTTATTTCTTTCTGTTCTTGGTCGTCATGGCTGCCAGTTCCCACCTGACGTCGTGTGGGAGTTCTGACTGCTCCAGACCATACTGAATAACCGCTAGCTTGCATAACGTCTTTATACTAGGACTGAAGTCTAAGATGTACAGGTCATCATCAAAGGCGATGATACGATCTCCCACAATGCAACAGCGCGGCCAAAACATCGAACACGGGCCTTTCCCCTTGGGTTCAACCTTCTTCCAGGAGAAGGTGTCTGGACTGTATTTACACAGAACATTGAAGGTCCGGCCCCTGTTTGAGCCACCAAATATGTACAGCTCTCCATTGTAGGCAAAGGCTGAATGATCATTGCATGTTTCTGGAGGCAGCTGTCCAGAAGGTGTGTTCAGCCAGCAGTTGGTCTCTGTGTCAAACACTCTGATGATGTTGTCCTGGACCCCTCCACGGCCAAATACAAACATCTTTGTCCCGATGATGGTAGCAGAGTGACGTCTTAAAGATGGCGGTGTGCCTCTGGTGTTAATTAAAGCCCAGACCATTGTGGTGGTGTCCAACTTGTACATGTCATTTGGGTACCAATGAATTTTGGTCTCTCCTCCATGGATAAACATGACCTTGCCCAAGACACAGGCTGAGTGGCCTAACCTCCCTTCTGGAACGGTCCCAGAAACCTCAGGCTTTACCCATCTGTTTGTGTGGACATCAAATGCATAAAGCACATTGCAGTGAGACCACCCTCTGCATGTCAAGCCTCCCCAGATGTAAACAATATCCTCTATCAGCACAGCTGTGTGGTCCCGGCGCCTCGAGGGAACCTCAAGGTAACGTTCTCCTCTTCCAGGTGTCACTGGGGGAAACTTCACCCAGCGCAAAGACACAGTGTTGAATACATTCACATCAATCTGATCCATGTCAGTCTCACAGTACCAGTTTCCTCCAAATGAGAACACTTTGTGTTCCACTGATACAGCAGCATGACCGTATGAAAATCGCCGTCCTTCCAGATGCACCGCCCAGTACAACATTTCTCACGACAGTACCACTGCAGATCAAAACCAGATTCCTTAAGTGTTGCTCTGTAAGAGTGGATGATTGTTCACGTTACAACTTATATTGGTTCAGCGGCACAAACGTCACACTACCTTTGGCCAATCGACAAAGCCGATGGCGTTTGGTTCGACCAATCAAGGAAGACGATGGCCGTTGATCTTCCTGTTGATCTTCCTAAAAGAAACCTGAATCAGGATCACCTGCGGTTAATTAAAACCACACACAACTAGAAGTAGTGGTGTAAAGTAACTAAGTACATGTACTTAAGTACTGTAATTAAATACACTTTTGAGGTATTTGTACTTTACTTGAGTATTTCCGGTTTCCAATGATTTTACTTCTACTCCACTACATCTCAGAGGCAAATATTGTACTTTTACATCATTACAATTATTTGAAAACTTTAATTACTAGTTACTTTTCAGATGTAAATTATTTTATTATGAAACATACATACCCACTTAGCCCTATTTTATACATAGGCTATTTGAGTTTTCAAATATGTAATACAAATATGTAATACTTTTATTTCTGGTACTTTAAGTACATTTTGATACCAATACTTTTGTACTTTTACTCAAGTCAATTTTGAATTCTGGACTTGTACTTGTAACAGAGTATTTTCATATTGCACTATTGGTACTTTTAAAAAGAAAAGTACTTTTTCCAAGACTGCCCGCAGGCATACATATCAAATCGTTGCTGTCGGGCAGAAACCTCATATCTCCATATTTAAACTGTTTTTTTTTTGTGTAAATGAATGCCCTACTTGATCATACTGCAGCGTCACACAAAAGTATCAAAAGTAGCAGATGATTTGCGCCGTGTTTCAAGCTTGCAGATCTGCTACTTTTGCTGTTTTTGAATTTGAATCCTGAAAAGTAATGGTTGTTTTGGACATAATGGAGTCATTTTACATACATACGTCATAGACGACTGCCATCATAGACTGACCACATGATGTCACAGATCCGCATGAAGCCACGCCCTTATTACACCCTGTCCTGTTAACTGGTGAACATTATACGTTTTAAATGAATTATTTTGTGGTCATCTTTTCTTTTTTCTTTCTGTTCTTGGTCGTCATGGCTGCCAGTTCCCACCTGACGTCGTGTGGGAGTTCTGACTGCTCCAGACCATACTGAATAACCGCTAGCTTGCATAACGTCTTCATACTAGGACTGAAGTCTAAGATGTACAGGTCATCATCAAAGGCGATGATACGATCTCCCACAATGCAACAGCGCGGCCAAAACATCGAACGCGGGCCTTTCCCCTTGGGCTCAACCGTATTCCAGGAGAGGGTTTCTGGACTGTATTTCCACAGAACATTGGAGGTCCGGTCCCTGTTTGAGCTACCAAATATGTACAGCTCTCCATTGTAGGCAAAGGCCGAATGATCATTGCATGTTTCTGGAGGCAGCTGTCCAGAAGGTGTGTTCAGCCAGCAGTTGGTCTCTGTGTCAAACACTCTGATGATGTTGCCCTGGACCCCTCCACGGCCAACTACAAACATCTTTGTCCCAATGATGGTAGTAGAGTGACGTAGTACAGATGGCAGTGTGCCTCTGGTGTTAATTAAAGCCCAGACCATTGTGGTGGTGTCCAACTTGAACATGTTATTTTTGTACGACTTAATTATGGTCCATCCTCCATGGATAAACATGACCTTCCCCAAGACACAGGCTGAGTGGCCTGACCTCTCTTCTGGAACGGTCCCAGAAACCTCAGGTTTTACCCATCTCTTTGTGTGGACATCAAATGCATAAAGCACATTGCAGTAAGACCCTCTGCGTATATGGCCTCCCCAGATGTAAACAATATCTTCTATCAGTACAGCTGTGTGGTCCCGGCGCCTGGAGGGAACCTCAAGTTGACGTTCTCCTCTTCCAGGTGTCACAGGGGAAAACTTCACCCAGCGCAAAGACACAGTGTTGAATACATTCACATCAATCTGATCCATGTCAGTCTCACAGTACCAGTTCCCTCCAAATGAGAACACTTTGTGTTCCACTGCTACAGCAGCATGACCGAATGAGAATCGCCGTCCTTCATGATGCCCCGCCCAGTACAACATTTCTCACGACAGCACCACTGGAGATCAAAACCAGATTCGTCAAGTGTTGCTCTGTAAGAGTGGATTCCTATTGTTCACGTCAAAACTTATATTGGTTCAGCGGCACGAACGTCACACTACCTCTGACCAATCGACAAAGCCGATGGCGTTTGGTTCGACCAATCAAGGAAGACGATGGCCGTTAATCTTCCTGTTGATCTTCCCAAAAGAAACCTGGAACAGGATCACCTGTGGTTAATTAAACCCACATACAACTAGAATTAGTGGTGTAAAAGTAACTAAGTACATGTAGTACTGTAATTAAGTACACTTTTGAGGTATTTGTACTTTACTTGAGTATTTCAGATTTCCAATACTTTTACTTCTACTCCACTACATCTCAGAGGCAAATATTGTACTTTTACTTCATTATAATTATTTGAAAACTTTAGTTACTAGTTACTTTTCAGATCTAAATTATTTTATTATGAAACATACATACCCACTTAGCCCTATTTTATACATAGGCTATTTGAGTTTTCAAATATGTAATACAAATATATAATACTTTCATTTTTGGTACTTTAAGTACATTTTGATACCAATACTTTTGTACTTTTACTCAAGTCAATTTTGAATTCTGGACTTGTACTTGTAACAGAGTATTTCTATATTGCAGTATTGGTACTTTTACTTAAGGAAAAAAAAAGTGCTTTTTCCAACACTGCCCGCAGGCATGCATATCAAATCGTTGCTGTCGGGCAGAAACCTCATATCTCCATATTTAAACTGTTTTTTTGTGTAAATGAATGCCCTACTTGATCATACTGCAGCATCACACACAAAAGTATCAAAGCTACAGTAGCAGATGCTTTGCGCCGTGTTTCAAGCTTGCAGATCTGCTACTTTTGCTGTTTTTGAATTTGAATCCTGAAAAGTAACGGTTGTTTTGGACATAATGGAGTCATTTTACATAGATACGTCATAGACGACTGCCATCATAGACTGACCACATGATGTCACAGATCCGCATGAAGCCACGCCCTTATTAAACCCTGTCTTGTTAACTGGTGAACCCAGCGAATCATTATATTTTTGTTGCCAGACCCAAGGGGTCGGGCTTACATGAGGCTTTGTATCTGTTTTGTCCATACATGGTATGTCACTTTGTCCCCCGGCCCCAGCCAAAAAAGTCTGTCCCCCTTTCGTCATAGAAGGGACATAGAAGGGACACACGTCATGCGAAGCCCGGCCATTCAGATTTCAACCACTAGGGGTCTGGCAGTACCAGGTCTCCTGGTTCTAGTTTAAATTAATTATTTGGTGGGCTTCTTTTCTTTTTTCTTTATGTTCTTGGTCGTCATGGCTGCCAGTTCCCACCTGACGTCGTGTGGGAGTTCTGACTGCTCCAGACCATACTGAATAACCGCTAGCTTGCATAACGTCTTCATACTAGGACTGAAGTCTAAGATGTACAGGTCATCATCAAAGGCGATGATACGATCCCCCACAATGCAACAGCGCGGCCTACACACCGAACACGGGCCTTTCCCCTTGGGTTCAACCTTCTTCCAGGAGAAGGTCTTTGGACTGTATTTCCACAGAACATTGAAGGTCCCGCCCCTGTTTGAGCCACCAAATATGTACAGCTCTCCATTGTAGGCAAAGGCTGAATGATTATTGCATGTTTCTGGAGGCAGATGTCCAGAAGGTGTGTTCAGCCAGCAGTTGGTCTCTGTGTCAAACACTCTGATGATGTTGCCTTGGACCCCTCCACGGCCAAATACAAACATCTTTGTCCCGATGATGGTAGCAGAGTGACGTATTACAGATGGCGGTGTGCCTCTGGTGTTAATTAAAGCCCAGACCATTGTGGTGGTGTCCAACTTGTACATGTCATTTGGGCACCAATGCGTTTTGGTCTCTCCTCCATGGATAAACATGACCTTCCCCAAGACACAGGCTGATTGGCCGAACCTCGCTCCTGGAACGGTCCCAAAAACCTCAGGCTTTACCCATCTGTGTGTGTGGACATCAAATGCATAAAGCACATTGCAGTGAGACCACCCTCTGCGTATCAAGCCTCCCCAGATGTAAACAATATCCTCTATCAGTACAGCTGTGTGGTCCCGGCGCCTGGAGGGAACCTCAAGGTGACGTTCTCCTCTTCCAGGTGTCACAGGGGAAAACTTCACCCAGCGCAAAGACACAGTATTGAATACATTCACATCAATCTGATCCATGTCAGTCTCACAGTACCAGTTCCATCCAAATGAGAACACTTTGTGTTCCACTGCTACAGCAGCATGACCGAATGAAAATCGCCGTCCTTCATGATTCCCCGCCCAGTACAACATTTCTCACGACAGCACCACTGGAGATCAAAACCAGATTTGTCAAGTGTTGCTCTGTACAGTAAGAGTGGATTCTTATTGTTCACGTCACAACTTATATTGGTTCAGCGGCACAAACGTCACACTACGCTTGGCCAATCGACAAAGCCGATGGCGTTTGGTTCGACCAATCAAGGAAGACGATGGCTGTTGATCTTCCTAAAAGAAACCTGGATCAGGATCGCTTGCGGCTAATTAAACCCACACACAACTAGAAGTAGTGGTGTAAAGTAACTAAGTACATGTACTTAAGTATTGTAATTAAATACACTTTTGAGGTATTTGTACTTTACTTGAGTATTTCCGATTTCCAATACTTTTACTTCTACTCCACTACATCTCAGAGGCAAATATTGTACTTTTACATCATTACAATTATTTGAAAACTTTAATTACTAGTTATTACTTTTCAGATGTAAATTATTTTATTATGAAACATACATACCCACTTAGCCCTATTTTATACATAGGCTATTTGAGTTTTCAAATATGTAATACAAATATGTAATACTTTTATTTTTTGTACTTTAAGTACATTTTGATACCAATACTTTTGCACTTTTACTCAAGTCAATTTTGAATTCTGGACTTGTACTTGTAACAGAGTATTTTCATATTGCAGTATTGGTACTTTTACTTAAGGAAAAAAGAAAAGTACTTTTTCCAAGACTGCCCGCAGGCATGCATATCAAATCGTTGCTGTCGGGCAGAAACCGCAAATCTCCATATTTAAACTGTTTTTTGTTGTGTAAATGAATGCCCTACTTGATCATACTGCAGCGTCACACAAAAGTATCAAAAGTAGCAGATGCTTTGCGCCGTGTTTCAAGCTTGCAGATCTGCTACTTTTGCTGTTTTTGAATTTGAATCCTGAAAAGTAATGGTTGTTTTGGACATAATGGAGTCATTTTACATAGATACGTCATAGACGACTGCCATCATAGACTGACCACATGATGTCACAGATCCGCATGAAGCCACGCCCTTATTACACCCTGTCCTGTTAACTGGTGAACCCAGCAAATCATTATAAGTTTTAAATGAATTATTTTGTGGTCTTCTTTTCTTTTTTCTTTCTGTTCTTGGTCGTCATGGCTGCCAGTTCCCACCTGACGTCATGTGGGAGTTCTGACTGCTCCAGACCATACTGAATAACCGCTAGCTTGCATAACGTCTTCATACTAGGACTGAAGTCTAAGATGTACAGGTCATCATCGAAGGCGATGATACGATCTCCCACAATGCAACAGCGTGGCCAAAACATCGAACACGGGTCTTTCCCCTTGGGCTCAACCTTCTTCCAGGAGAAGGTCTCTGGACTGTATTTCCACAGAACATTGAAGGTCCGGTCCCTGTTTGAGCTAAATATGTACAGCTCTCCATTGTAGGCAAAGGCTGAATGATCATTCCATGTTTCTGGAAGCAGCTGTCCAGAAGGTGTGTTCAGCCAGCAGTTGGTCTCTGTGTCAAACACTCTGATGATGTTGTCCTGGACCCCTCCACGGCCAATTAAAAACATCTTTGTCCCGATGATGGTAGCAGAGTGACGTATTACAGATGGCTGTGTGCCTCTGATGTTAATTAAAGCCCAGACCATTGTGGTGGTGTCCAACTTGTACATGTCATTTGGGGTCTCTCCTCCATGGATAAACATGACCTTCCCCAAGTCACAGGCTGAGTGGCCTGACCTCCCTTCTGGAACGGTCCCAGAAACCTCAGGCTTTACCCATCTGTGTGTGTGGACATCAAATGCATAAAGCACATTGCAGTGAGACCACCCTCTGCGTGTGAAGCCTCCCCAGATGTAAACAATATCTTCTATCAGTACAGCTGTGTGGTCCCGGCGACTGGAGGGAACCTCAAGGTGACGTTCTCCTCTTCCAGGTGTCACAGGGGAAAACTTCACCCAGCGCAAAGACACAGTGTTGAATACATTCACATCAATCTGATCCATGTTAGTCTCAGAGTACCAGTTCCCTCCAAATGAGAACACTTTGTGTTCCACTGCTACTGCAGCATGACCGAATGAAAATGGCCGTCCTTCCAGATGTCCCGCCCAATACAACATTTCTCACGACAGCACCACTGCAGATCAAAACCAGATTCTTTAAGTGTTGCTCTGTAAGAGTGGATTCCTATTGTTCATGTTACAACTTATATTGGTTCAGCGGCACAAACGTCACACTACGTTTGGCCAATCGACAAAGCCGATGGCGTTTGGTTCGACCAATCAAGGAAGACGATGGCCATTGATCATCCTGTTGATCTTCCTGTTGATCTTCCTAAAAGAAACCTGGATCAGGATCACCTGCGGTTAATTAAAACCACACACAACTAGAAGTAGTGGTGTACAGTAACTAAGTACATGTACTTAAGTACTGTAATTAAATACACTTTTGAGGTATTTGTACTTTACTTGAGTATTTCCGATTTCCAATGCTTTTACTTCTACTCCACTACATCTCAGAGGCATATATTGTACTTTTACATCATTACAATTATTTGAAAACTTTAATTACTAGTTACTTTTCAGATGTAAATTATTTTATTATGAAACATACATACCCACTTAGCCCTATTTTATACATAGGCTATTTGAGTTTTCAAATATGTAATACAAATATGTAATACTTTTATTTTTGGTACTTTAAGTACATTTTGATACCAATACTTTTGTACTTTTACTCAAGTCAATTTTGAATTCTGGACTTGTACTTGTAACAGAGTATTTTCATATTGCAGTATTGGTACTTTTACTTAAGGAAAAAAAAATACTTTTTTCCAAGACTGCCCGCAGGCATGCATATCAAATCGTTGCTGTCGGGCAGAAACCGCATATCTCCATATTTAAACTGTTTTTTTGTGTAAATGAATGCCCTACTTGATCATACTGCAGCGTCACACAAAAGTATCAAAAGTAGCAGATGCTTTGCGCCGTGTTTCAAGCTTGCAGATATGCTACTTTTGCTGTTTTTGAATTTGAATCCTGAAAAGTAATGGTTGTTTTGGACATAATGGAGTCATTTTACATACATACGTCATAGACGACTGCCATCATAGACTGACCACATGATGTCACAGATCCGCATGAAGCCACGCCCTTATTACACCCTGTCCTGTTAACTGGTGAACCCAGCGAATCATTATACGTTTTAAATGAATTATTTTGTGGTCTTCTTTTTTTTTTTCTTTCTGTTCTTGGTCGTCATGGCTGCCAGTTCCCACCTGACGTCGTGTGGGAGTTCTGACTGCTCCAGACCATACTGAATAACCGCTAGCTTGCATAACGTCTTCATACTAGGACTGAAGTCTAAGATGTACAGGTCATCATCAAAGGCGATGATACGATCTCCCACAATGCAACAGCACGGCCAAAACATCGAACGCGGGCCTTTCCCCTTGGGCTCAACCTTCTTCCAGGAGAAGGTCTCTGGACTGTATTTCCACAGAACATTGGAGGTCCGGTCCCTGTTTGAGCTACCAAATATGTACAGCTCTCCATTGTAGGCAAAGGCCGAATGATCATTGCATGTTTCTGGAGGCAGCTGTCCAGAAGGTGTGTTCAGCCAGCAGTTGGTCTCTGTGTCAAACACTCTGATGATGTTGCCCTGGACCCCTCCACGGCCAACTACAAACATCTTTGTCCCGATGATGGTAGCAGATTGACGTATTAAAGATGGCGGTGTGCCTCTGGTGTTAATTAAAGCCCAGACCATTGTGGTGGTGTCCAACTTGTACATGTCATTTGGGTACCAATGCGTTTTGGTCTCTCCTCCATGGATAAACATGACCTTCCCTAAGACACAGGCTGATTGGCCGAACCTCGCTCCTGGAACGGTCCCAAAAACCTCAGGCTTTACGCATCTGTGTGTGTGGACATCAAATGCATAAAGCACATTGCAGAGAGACCACCCTCTGAATATCAAGCCTCCCCAGATGTAAACAATATCCTCTATCAGTACAGCTGTGTGGTCCCGGCGCCTGGAGGGAACCTCAAGTTGGCGTTCTCCTCTTCCAGCTGTCACAGGGGAAAACTTCACCCAGCGCAAAGACACAGTGTTGAATACATTCACATCAATCTGATCCATGTCAGTCTCACAGTACCAGTTCCATCCAAATGAGAACACTTTGTGTTCCACTGCTACAGCAGCATGACCGAATGAAAATCGCCGTCCTTCATGATGCCCCGCCCAGTACAACATTTCTCACAACAGCACCACTGGAGATCAAAACCAGATTTGTCAAGTGTTGCTCTGTACAGTAAGAGTGGATTCTTATTGTTCACGTCACAACTTATATTGGTTCAGCGGCACAAACGTCACACTACGTTTGGCCAATCGACAAAGCCGATGGCGTTTGGTTCGACCAATCAAGGAAGACGATGGCTGTTGATCTTCCTAAAATAAACCTGGATCAGGATCGCTTGCGGCTAATTAAACCCACACACAACTAGAAGTAGTGGTGTAAAGTAACTACGTACATGTACTTAAGTATTGTAATTAAATACACTTTTGAGGTATTTTTACTTTACTTGAGTATTTCCGATTTCCAATACTTTTACTTCTACTCCACTACATCCCAGGGGCAAATATTGTACTTTTACATCATTACAATTATTTGAAAACTTCAATTACTAGTTATTTTCAGATGTAAATTATTTTATTATGAAACATACATACCCACTTAGCCCTATTTTATACATAAGCTATTTGAGTTTTCAAATATGTAATACAAATATTTAATACTTTTATTTTTGGTACTTTAAGTACAATTTGATACCAATACTTTTGTACTTTTACTCAAGTCAATTTTGAATTCTGGACTTGTACTTGTAACAGAGTATTTCTATATTGCAGTATTGGTACTTTTACTTAAGGGGGAGAAAAAGTACTTTTTCCAACACTGCCCGCAGGCATGCATATCAAATCGTTGCTGTCGGGCAGAAACCGCATATCTCCATATTTAAACTGTTTTTTTGTGTAAATGAATGCCCTACTTGATCATACTGCAGCGTCACACACAAAAGTATCAAAAGTAGCAGATGCTTTGCGCCGTGTTTCAAGCTTGCAGATCTGCTACTTTTGCTGTTTTTGAATTTGAATCCTGAAAAGTAATGGTTGTTTTGGACATAATGGAGTCATTTTACATACATACGTCATAGACGACTGCCATCATAGACTGACCACATGATGTCACAGATCCGCATGAAGCCACGCCCTTATTACACCCTGTCTTGTTAACTGGTGAACCCAGCAAATCATTATATCTTTTAAATTAATTATTATGTTGGCTTCTTTGCTTATTTCTTTCTGTTCTTGGTCGTCATGGCTGCCAGTTCCCACCTGACGTCGTGTGGGAGTTCTGACTGCTCCAGACCATACTGAATAACCGCTAGCTTGCATAACGTCTTCATACTAGGACTGAAGTCTAAGATGTACAGGTCATCACTTAACAGAGTATTTCTATATTGCAGTATTGGTACTTTTACTTAAAGGGTAAGACCACTTTGGTAGAGGTTTGGGTTGTGTAGTTACCTTGCCATGATGTAACTCCAAAGATGGGCAAGAAATAAAAAATAATTGCTCCATTGATTAGAAATTGATAATTCAAAATATGCTCCTCATTGACTTACATTGTATGGTAAAACAGCTCTCAAAGTCACTCTTTTAGCACATAAAGGAACCCAAACGTAGCTGATTCAGACAATATAGAGCATCACCAAACCCAGTACTGTTTGTTTTTTTAATAAAAATGTCAATTTCCTGTTGATTTTACTATTTGAAGATCTGGATCCGGATCCGCCGATCCAGTCCGGGTTTTCTACTTATTAAAAATGGCAAAATCAACAGGAAGTTGACATTTTTATTTAAAAAAAAAACAATACTGGGTTTGGTGATGTTCTATATTGTCTGAATCAACTTTGTTTGTGTTCGTTTTTGTGCTAAAAGAGTGACTTTGAGAGCAGTTTTACCGTACAATGTAAGTCAATGAGGAGCATATTTTGAATTATCAATTTCTAATCAATGGAGCAATTATTTTTTATTTCTTGCCACCTTTGGAGTTACATCATGGCAAGGTAACTACATAACCCAAACCTCTACCAAAGTGGTCTTGCCCTTTAAGGAAAAAAAAGTGCTTTTTCCAACACTGCCCGCAGGCATGCATATCAAATCGTTGCTGTCGGGCAGAAACCTCATATCTCCATATTTAAACTGTTTTTTTTGTGTAAATGAATGCCCTACTTGATCATACTACAGCATCACACACAAAAGTATCAAAGCTACAGTAGCAGATGCTTTGCGCCGTGTTTCAAGCTTGCAGATCTGCTACTTTTGCTGTTTTTGAATTTGAATCCTGAAAAGTAATGGTTGTTTTGGACATAATGGAGTCATTTTACATAGATACGTCATAGACGACTGCAATCATAGACTGACCACATGATGTCACAGATCCGCATGAAGCCACGCCCTTATTACACCCTGTCTTGTTAACTGGTGAACCCAGCGAATCATTATATTTTTGTTGCCAGACCCAAGGGGTCGGCCTTACATGAGGCTTTGTATCTGTTTTGTCCATACATGGTATGTCACTTTGTCCCCCGGCCCCAGCCAAAAAAGTCTGTCCCCCTTTCGTCATAGAAGGGACATAGAAGGGACACACGTCATGCGAAGCCCGGCCATTCAGATTTAAACCACTAGGGGTCTGGCAGTACCAGGTCTCCTGGTTCTAGTTTAAATTAATTATTTGGTGGGCTTCTTTTCTTTTTTCTTTATGTTCTTGGTCGTCATGGCTACCAGTTCCCACCTGACGTCGTGTGGGAGTTCTGACTGCTCCAGACCATACTGAATAACCGCTAGCTTGCATAACGTCTTCATACTAGGACTGAAGTCTAAGATGTACAGGTCATCATCAAAGGCGATGATACGATCCCCCACAATGCAACAGCGCGGCCTACACACCGAACACGGGCCTTTCCCCTTGGGTTCAACCTTCTTCCAGGAGAAGGTCTCTGGACTGTATTTACACAGAACATTGAAGGTCCCGCCCCTGTTTGAGCCACCAAATATGTACAGCTCTCCATTGTAGGCAAAGGCTGAATGATTATTGCATGTTTCTGGAGGCAGCTGTCCAGAAGGTGTGTTCAGCCAGCAGTTGGTCTCTGTGTCAAACACTCTGATGATGTTGCCCTGGACCCCTCCACGGCCAAATACAAACATCTTTGTCCCGATGATGGTAGCAGAGTGACGTATTACAGATGGTGGTGTGCCTCTGGTGTTAATTGAAGCCCAGACCATTGTGGTGGTGTCCAACTTGTACATGTCATTTGGGTACCAATGCGTTTTGGTCTCTCCTCCATGGATAAACATGACCTTCCCCAAGACACAGGCTGATTGGCCGAACCTCGCTCCTGGAACGGTCCCAAAAACCTCAGGCTTTACCCATCTGTGTGTGTGGACATCAAATGCATAAAGCACATTGCAGTGAGACCACCCTCTGCGTATCAAGCCTCCCCAGATGTAAACAATATCCTCTATCAGTACAGCTGTGTGGTCCCGGCGCCTGGAGGGAACCTCAAGGTGACGTTCTCCTCTTCCAGGTGTCACAGGGGAAAACTTCACCCAGCGCAAAGACACAGTGTTGAATACATTCACATCAATCTGATCCATGTCAGTCTCACAGTGACAGTTCCAGTAGTTTCCTCCAAATGAGAACACTTTGTGTTCCACTGCTACTGCAGCATGACCGAATGAAAATGGCCGTCCTTCATGATGCCCCGCCCAGTACAACATTTCTCACGACAGCACCGCTGGAGATCAAAACCAGATGTTGCTCTGTAAGAGTGGATTCCTATTGTTCACGTCACAACTTATATTGGTTCAGCGGCACAAACGTCACACTACGTTTGGCCAATTGACAAAGCCGATGGCATTTGGTTTGACCAATCAAGGAAGACGATGGCTGTTGATCTTCCTGTTGATCTTCCAAAAAAAAACCTGGTTCAGGATCACCTGCGGTTAATTAAACCCCCACACAACTAGAGGTAGTGGTGTAAAGTAACTAAGTACATTTACTTAACTCCGATCT
Organism: Gymnoscopelus microlampas; assembly: GCF_963454915.1. NCBI lineage: Eukaryota > Metazoa > Chordata > Actinopteri > Myctophiformes > Myctophidae > Gymnoscopelus > Gymnoscopelus microlampas. The sequence continues at coordinate 54,302,766 of NC_139943.1, read as the reverse complement.
CCAATACTCTTTCTTCTACTCCACTACATCTCAGAGGCAAATATTATACTTTTACTCCATTACAATTATTTGATAACTTGAGTTAATTCAGATATAAATTATTATATTATGAAACATATCCCACTTAGCCCTATTTTATACCTACTGTAGGCTATTTGAAAACAGACGATCTACAAGCTCACAACGCGTTGTGAGCTTGTAGATCTGCAATTTTCAAACATTTAATACTTATACTTTTTGTAGGCTACATTACGTACATGTTGATACCAATACTATTGTACCAGTAAATTGAATTCTGGACTTTTACTTGTCACAGAGTATTTCTATATTGCAGTACTGGTACTTTTACTTAAGTAAAGAATTTCAGTACTTTTTTCCACCACTGACTAGAGGTGTGCTCTTTGGAATGCTGAGGTATCCACCCAACAGAGACGATACAAATGAAACATTAAAGCTTTCATGACATTCAGTTTTACCACACATTAAAAGTGTTTGTCATGGTCCTTCAAACGTGTATAAAAAGTTTTAACCTGAAAATTCCACTCCAGCTAGTCATTGCAGGAGTTTTTCTCTCACATTTCTAAAGCCTTTTCAACTGCAATGAAAAAATAAATCTTTGCCTGCGGGTGTCGCTGTTGAGGGATTTGCCTGTTAATCATCGCCTCTGCCCCCACCCCCCACCCGTGACCTCACAGTCCAAGGGCCAATCCCAGATTACTTTTCAGCCTAATTATTCAGAAAACCCCAGACCACAGAAAATCCACTGGATGTTCAAAGTTCAGTTTTTTGGCTGTAATTGAGGTCATAAAACCCCCCCAAAAACATGGAAAATAAAAAAAAATTGAAAATGAACGTCATAGAACCTTTAACAGGCTTGGATTTTAGAACTGTGTTACCGTACCTCTTACTCCGATATTTGTATCATCATGTTGTTCTGTTCAGCCTTCATGTGCTCTGAGTCTGAACTGCCTGCTCTCCACTCCTTTCTAAAACACATCTATCAACATGGTGGAATGGAATGGCAGAGCTGCAGGTTCTGTGACCTGTAGGTCTTATAAATCACACGGAATAAGGAGCTAAACACCTCTCTGTGTGGTCGCATCGATTTCCTCCATGAGAGAAAAAGACAGAGGGAGAGAGAGAGAGAGATGGGGGGGGGGGGGGGGGAGAGAGAGAGAGAGAGAGAGAGAGAGAGAGAGAGAGGGAGAGAGGGAGAGAGTTGAGGGAAAAAGAGGAGAAAATGGAAAGGAAGAGAGAGAGGGAACAAGCAAAGGGGGCGGAAAGAGAAACGGAAAGAATTAAAGAGTGACATTTTGGAGAAGAGAGAGACTGAGACAGAGGTGAGAGGGAGACGGAGAGAGAGAAAGAGACGGAGTGAGAGAACAAAGATGGAGGGAAGGGGCGACTAAAAGTGTTCAGTCACAGAGCGGTGCAGTGAGTCAGCTCAGCTGGCAGATATAAAGATTAACACCGTCTCTGGGTAATGGCGTGTACATCCAGAGGGTGTAGCAGCGCATTAGAAGGCCTTTTTCCACATGCATTAATTGTTATTAATGAGGGTAATTAAGCGCCTTAAGACGCACCGCAGCCCGCGGGGGGGTCACAGGGCCCTCTGCCTGCCTTCCATCACGGCGGGGAGGCGGGGCCACTGATACTACACTGTCACCGTTCCCCTCCGTCGGACCGCGGGCATGTTTACAACCATCCACCTCTCAGCACCTCATTTCCTGCTAGATAAAGTGTGTCCCTCCTTTCTTTCGTTCAAAACAGAGAAAAAAAAGCAATCCAATAGTCAGCGGTGGAAAAAGTACTCACATTTTTTTTTACGTAAGTAAAAGTATCAATATTGCCGTAGGCTATTCTGTTAAGTAAAAGTCTGGAATTCAAAATGTACTTGAATAAAAGTACAAAAGTATTGGCATGAAAATTTACTTAAAGTACCAAAAGTAAAAGTACTCATCACGCAGAAAGTCCCACTTCAAGTTTTCAAAATGTATAAACATCTTTTGAAAATAGCAGATCTACAAGCCAAAATGGCCAAAATGTGTAGGGCTGAAGTGGTTAATGTATTTTTTCGTAATAATAATTAAAATCTACAAAGTAACTAGTAGGCTAACTAACGTTTTTAAATAATTTTAGCGGAGAAAAAGTCAAATTTTGCCTCTGAGATGTAGTGGAGTAGAAGTAAAAGTACTGATAATTGGAAACGCTCCAGTAAAGTAAAAATACCTCAAAATTGTACAGTACTTGAGTAAATGTTACTTCATACTGTCAATGTCTTTTGTTAGTATCTATGCATAATTTACTTATAAAGCTGTGTATTATAAGACAGCCCTGTGGTTAACAGAGAGTTAAAGGCTGAGGCCTGAAAGGATAGCCAGAAGTTGAACCTGAGGAGAACACAGTGACTTCGCACTTCTGATTCAGGGCTATTATGGTCCCTTAGTGTAACCACATCTGAAGGCTGCCAACCAGCACCTGACCTAGGCTCCTTAATGTTGGCCCTTGTAAGGTCAAGACGATCGCATGATAGGTGGACTGGTCAGTGGGTGTGATATTAATAGTGAGATATTACGACAGCTGTCATCTGGGGTGTCTTCCGATATTGTGAAATAAGTGCCCATCTGTCTGTATATAGGGAGACACAGAAGGTCTCTGTGTGAGAGAGATAGCTCCAACGCACCCGATGCCTCAACCCGCTGCAAACTACTAACCAACCTGTATACTGTGTTCAATTGTTTGGCAATAAACTCAAGGTTAAGTTAACTCCCAGAAAAGCATTGTCTGGTCTACACATTTCTACAAGTATCCAGGAAATACATCCACAATTGGCGTCCCCGAACAGGATAACGACTGAGCGGAGGCTTGACGGCTGCAACGCTCTCCTCCAATCACGCCTGCCAAGGCATAGGATCCGAAAACAAGTTGAACAGGTCAGAATATTTTTTTTTATATATATAAGAAAATGTATAATTTTTTTTAACATTAAAAATTATGAGAGTAGGACAGAGAAAAGGGGCCCTGGTGGATGTGGGAGGGTGGGGGGGGTTGTAGCTCTGCCAGCCGTCCGTTCTGCACGTCGTTAAAATTACTGTAAGGGAGAAAGTATTTCTAGCAGCTGCAAGCTGGGAGTAAAAGGGATAAATTGTACTGCAGGCTGGGAGCACAAGAGAGCAAAGTCTCTCTCTTTTGAGGAGAGATTAATTAAAAAGAGTGGTAATTTGAGCGATAAATCCTTCAACAATAGTATAGGAAGGTTGCTGTACACTCTAAGTAGAAGGTTTTACAAACCTAAATACCTTTAGAAGGTAAATGTACATTTGCAAGGGTAGATAGCATATCTAAGGGATCCCAGACCGTACATTTAAATATTGTAAGGCCATCTGCAAATCTGCAAATTGTAAGTTTCGACAAGACTTGCTCTATGTTTAAAAGTAATGTTATGGTTAACAATAACACAAGTGCTACAATGATGTCCACTTTCATTGAGCAGGATGCTCCCAACTCAGTGCATGCATGACAATTGTAACACATGTTGTACAGGAAGCTACAAAGTGACGTCACTGCTTAAATGACTACTAACAGCTTTAACCAGCACTGGGAAGGCATCCCTAATTAAGTTTCGCACAAAGCATCACACATAAACAGACCATTTACACACTCAGCAATTTGGCACCGTGCAAAGAAAAAGTTGATAAAATTAACAAATTGATATAAAAAATCAATTGGTTGATCAAAAATCAATAACTTGGCACCGCGCCAAATTTCTCAAAAAATATAGTACCAGGGTACTTAGTATAAAAACCCATTTGGGGTAAATACCCACTCAAAATCTGGTAAAAAATGTATTTTTCTAAAAAGTGTTAAAAGCAAATCTGACACATAGATGCTCTGTAATTTCATAAATAAGGCATTACAGCCATTTTTGGGACATTTAGAGCAAAAAACACAAGTCTTATTAGCATGTACTCCTAAGGAGCAAGCTGCTATTTGCAGACATCAAGTTGCCTTCTCCAAGTCTGACATTCCATGTTTATAAGTTATACCATGTCACCATATGATGGACAAAGTTAGGAACTGCACACCTAATAGTGCCAATATGGTCACTGATCCAATATAAATGCAAAGTGTTACATGTTACAACTGCGTATAGCTAAAATGAAAATATGCAAATTACAGATAACGATGTACTCTTCAAGCAGTATATAAAAAACTGTTAACCGATTGTTTAAAAAATAAATAAATAAATCAGGTAATAATTCATAAGAGATAAAAAATAAACTGAGCAATTGTCCTAAATTTAAGAAACAATGGTATAAATTAATAATAAATGTATATTCTGGACCAAGCTAAGGGTGACAAAAAAGTGTAGATATTGCAAGAGTGTAATGTTTAAGCTTTAAAAATGTTTTAACGACCAAACTTACATGCATGTGACATTCCTAAGGATATATGTGACAGTTCAAAGTAAAAAGGAATACATAAATATTATATATATATTTCCTGCCCATAGCATAAGACAGGTATAATCTAATGTTCTAACATTATTGTCAATGATGCAGGAAAAGGGGCTGGTGAGTACCTGACGAGGTACAAGCATAGCATCAAAGGTCGTGAGTACAAGCAAACAGACAGTTAAAGAAATAATAAAGAAATAAAAATAAGACAGCGTCTTCTAAACAGTAAATTACCGCAAATGTCTCAGTTAAAAATGTAATGGGTGTTATGTCGCAAACCAAAGTAGAGTTTGTCTTATGTTGCTGGTACTGTGGCGGAAAGGGGCATATACAAAGGAATTGTCGGAGCAGGAAGCCTCCCAAAGTACATAAAAAGGAGGGCCTGAAACTAATAAAAAATAATGAATGTGGTATCATTGATTGGAATGTGGTTGGTCCGATGGGAATATTATCCGTCAAATACATACCTCTAAATGACAAATTAAAGTTACAACCAGGTTTGTGTCAGCAGGAAGCATTAGAAAGCATGAAACGGTTAATGGATAAAATAGAGAGAAAAGTAGGAATACCTTGCGATACCATACAGGTATCGGAGGAAGAAAAGTCATCAGTGGACTCTACTGAATGTGAGGAAAGCCCACAAACAGTAGGATCAAGGATCGTAGATACTGTTTAAATCCCAGTAAGGGTTATTAATACAGAGGCCACCACACAGTACATTAACACTGTTTAGGTAAAAAAGGTATAATGACTAAAAGGTAAAATAATACAAGAAATGCATGCATCGGCGTTAGTCCCTGATAGATATATAGGCAATAGGATAACTAAATCAGACTAAAAATATCAGTTATAACTTAATTAGTTATAAAGGAGGGATATTAAGATAAAACATTTTGATAAATACTCATGCATGTTAGCTGCAGAACTTAAATCAGGGCTCAATAAGGGGGATGCATTCATCTGAATGTCCATGGTTGACGGACATAAAACGTCATGCTGCTAGTGTAAGTTAGAGATATTTGTTTGTTTGTTTTTTGATTTATGTTTTAAGAGGTGTTCATAGTAAGGTATTTCCGGGAACTTTGCCACATAACAAGGCTAAGTGATAAGCAAGCCCAGGAACATTAACACCTCTATGGTATTTCCGGGAGCACAGCCAAAAGACATAAGATACCAAAGAGATATATATATATATACAAGCATGAAGAGACGATAGAATTGTAAAATGCATTGATGTATTTGACTGAAAACTGTTAATATTAATTAAAAATGGTATAACATAATGCTAGTAACTCTCTCTCTGTCCTCTAGAAAATCTGGGTCAGAGGGACGGTACAAAGAAGACTAAGTGAAAAATTATTGGTGTCCAATACAACATTTTGAGAAATATTTAAATAAGAATAGAGACTAACAATGTTTCTGATTTGTTTAGGAAAATCATCATATGGGAGAGGAGCTGTAAAACCAACAGACAGACAGGAAACACAATATTCACCAGGAATAAGTAATATCCAATTAAACAAATCAAATACAGAAGGTATATTGATTAAAATAGGATAATGGATCTCTCTGTCTCTCTCCCCTTTTGTTGTTTTTGTTTCTAGATGGTGTCCATACCTCTAATGTGCCACGAATCCTCAAACAGCCCCAGAATGTCAAGGCTTCCGAAGGCTTCCACAAAAGTAGGATAAATATTTACACCCTATATTGGAAGCATTCAGTGCACACAGAATAGCGTAATATTTAAGGAATATATATTATGATATTTAATACATTTGGAATGGTTGTGAGTCAGGCGCCAGTTTTCCACCTGCTGCCTATAGGTTTTCAAACTATGAAAATCAGATTGCCTGAAGAAATGTAAAGCCGTCTACTACCCAGCGGTCAAGGACACATACAATGACCTGGGAAGCACATCAGCAAATCACGTGCTGTTATAGGCATCCGACGGAAGAGGTTCGTTTTTTAGCCAAGTTCCGTCAAAAGGGGGGCTGCCAACATAGCAAGTCCGTCACTCAAGGACAGAGTGGTTGCACGGGTGGGAAGGAAGAAAGGCCCAAATGATAAGAGGGAGGGGGAAGAGGAGGGGAATGCACAATGCAGGGTTCCCTGGATCACGAGGACTATATTGTCCCACGTGATCATGTCCCGATTCCCGCCTCTGGCCAGACATACCTGCACAGCCACAAGGTATCCATTACACTTGCTCAAAGCCGGCCTCTATAGACAGGTTGATTCTCAGGCAATACAACCCACTGTCATGGTTTAGGCAGTGACGGAAAACTGGCATTTTGAAAACACCATAGGGTAAACAAAAATGATGTGTTTTTTTTGTGAAAAAAAAAAACATTGACCAGGAGGGTACCCAATTGACACTAGGAGGGTGCCAAGTATTGATAAAGATATTTGGAATAATTGCGAAATTGTGTGTGCATTGATAGGGGGCCAGAGTGATAAATAATATGATAACATTAGGTAAACATCTGGGAAATGGCACACGAGCCAGAGGGGCAATGGGTTGGATTAAGGGGAGGATGGGAGAGCAAACTAAGAAAGCAAGAGAAAACCTAGATAAAAAAATAATAATCAATATATATATGGGACATTAGCTGGTAACGTAAATAATGTTTTTGTTGTTTTTTTCTTTTGTTTTCAGTCAAATACACATGCGTTCTAGCACAAAATAAAGGTGGATAAAGTTACACCAGAACTAAAGTAAAATGTTATACAGGAGTAAAACCTAGAAGAAAAATTAGCCTATATGACATGAGATAGGTAGGTAGAGTATGGCTAACCGTTTCCAAAGGTACATGATGACATCAAAGCCAGTACCTGAGAGGACAGATCCAACGAGTTGGTGTGGACGTGTCCGCTGTAAAGAGGGTTTGCATCACAAGACCGGACATGGGGCTACAGAAAGGCCTACGGTCATTGGTGACACAGACATCATAAGCAACCCAAGATGGGAGCCCCAGGTGCAAGTAACAAAGGACATCACGTGGACAGAAATTCTGTCACGCACACAGGCTCGTCAAAGCCCCTATAACAGGCTGAGACTGGAGACTCAACAACAGGCTCCTACCAGGACCAGGGTGGCCTGGTAGTGGAGACTCGGACAAGAACTGTCTCCCCAAGGTCAGTGGGTGGATGACACGGATCATCTCACTGTCTCCTCAGAGAGGCTGAGTGGAGGACAAAGAAGAATCCACAGGAGAAGATGCGAAGATAAAGATCGTTGTCAACAGAACTATGGAATTTCAATCACAGAATCATCAAACCGAAGCTACCGAGGGGAGTAATTTCGCGAAGTAAAGCGTTCTTCAGCGCAAGAAAAAGCGTGTTTCAGACCATCGACCTTCCAAGAATGTGATTAATTTATCTGTCATACTAACAGCAAAATGGGACACATGTGGCGAAAAGGTATTTTAGCCAAGGAGGGAGGTGAAAGGAAAGATAGGCAAAACATTTTAAATAAAGAAAATGACATATTAGTTAAGGAAAAATGTAATCCAGGATGTTTTGGATGTGTTGTCTTCATCACAGATTCATGAAGATTATAACACTGGAATTGATGGAAAAGGATACGGCGGGACAGTCAAACCCAAATTGTCACAACTGACCGCCCCCCAAAATTGATTTCTCAGCGATCACCCCACGCGACAAACGGTGAGCTAAACATGCAGCACGAACAAACTAATTGACTTTGTCGTGATTTGTTCCTGTTGCATACCTCTAAGGTGTGCGTCGGTAAGGTCCAGAGTCAGATCACAGGTAAGAGCTTTAACTGCTCAACCTATTTCTGGACAAATGGTTCAACCTTATGAACCCGCGTCCGGATTTGAGCCCCGTCTGGGACTCTCTCCGGAGGGAAAGTGACGCTGATGAATACTCAAGGTGAACCTGACAATGATAAATGCCAATATCTCAGATTCACGGACATGGATCTGAAAGGGACATAGGAGGGGGTTGGCAAATCATTGTCACACTGAGAGTTTTTGCTATGTTTATGATTTTATGATTTCATTATTTGAAGTGATTGACCCTTAGGGGTATTGTATTATATTACGGGAGGAAATGAGTAATTACTAAATATAATGTAATGATTTATGCCTAGAAAAAATTGAAACGGCATTGCAGAAAACGCATGGAGTGTAATGTAAGGATTGTATCATATACAAGTGTGAAATAAAAATGTTATTGTTCTATGGAAAATATTGGAATACAGACTAAGATGACGTAAGGCTCAAAATAGGCTAAGGAATTTATTCAGTAAAAAACTTAACATTTATTGAGTAAGACGGTTAAGAAAAGGTATTCAACAGGTAAAACACATCAGCCTCTTTCGGCTGATGAGGTCACAGGTTTTCATCTAAACAAGGAGTACAGTAAGAACAGCAGTTATTAAAATAGTGAAACGTTTTCAATGCTAAACCATGTTTATCGTGGTGCAAGGTGCCCATGAGAAGGATTCTTCTCATGAGCTGCTTATGCCATAGATTCGTAAGAATCCCGGTGGTAACCGGGATTAGGAGGGTATGTCAATGTCTTTTGTTAGTATCTATGCATAATTTACTTATAAAGCTGTGTATTATAAGACAGCCCTGTGGTTAACAGAGAGTTAAAGGCTGAGGCCTGAAAGGATAGCCAGAAGTTGAACCTGAGGAGAACACAGTGACTTCGCACTTCTGATTCAGGGCTATTATGGTCCCTTAGTGTAACCACATCTGAAGGCTGCCAACCAGCACCTGACCTAGGCTCCTTAATGTTGGCCCTTGTAAGGTCAAGACGATCGCATGATAGGTGGACTGGTCAGTGGGTGTGATATTAATAGTGAGATATTACGACAGCTGTCATCTGGGGTGTCTTCCGATATTGTGAAATAAGTGCCCATCTGTCTGTATATAGGGAGACACAGAAGGTCTCTGTGTGAGAGAGATAGCTCCAACGCACCCGATGCCTCAACCCGCTGCAAACTACTAACCAACCTGTATACTGTGTTCAATTGTTTGGCAATAAACTCAAGGTTAAGTTAACTCCCAGAAAAGCATTGTCTGGTCTACACATTTCTACAAGTATCCAGGAAATACATCCACAATACCACACAGACCGCAGGCATGTTTACAAACATCCACCTCATTTCCTGCTAGATAAAGTGCGTCCCTCCTTTCTTTCCTTCAAAAAGAAAAAAAAAAAGCAATCCAATAGTGTAATTATAACGGAGCCAGCCTTGCCGTGCCATGCCTTGCCTATAGCCCAGGCAAACAAGGCTGAATGACACCTCTCTAATTCCCGGGTGTTATAATCTCTTTCCTCTTACAGGTAATGAAAATGTGGAGGGGATGATTGCAAAATAAAATGCAAAATGGGCACCTCTCAAATAACCCGCTTGGACCGGGAAAGTCATTTTAAGATTGCTTTGTATTAAAAAATAGCAGATATACAAGCTCATAGCGCGGCACCGAGTGCCGCGCTATGAGCTTGTAGATCTGCTATTTTTCAGGAACAAGTCTTGAAAATGTGTGCAAGTGTACATTTTTGACTCAAATCTTTGCTTCTGTGGGGGTCCCTGGGACAAAATATTTTCAAATGGGGGTCCGCGGCCAAATGCATATCATTTTGGGAGGTCTTTGACATAAAAAAGTTGAACACTGATGTATAGCAAGTAAAAAAATTATAATACAAAAAAAAAAATACATTTGTAGAATCCTCAGAAGCCATAAGATTTGAGTTACAAACGTTTGCTTTAAAAAATATAATATTGAAAGATTTTCACGATTTAAAAATCGTGAAAATCGTGAAAGGCTCAGCACGGCACTCTGTGCCGCGCTATGAGCTTGTATATCTGCTATTTTTGAATAGCCAAAGGAATCAAAAAATGCGTTCACACAGATGCGTTGCCGGTCCTAATGGGATAAACAAACCATAGTGAAGTGCTTGGATGCAAATACGTCTCTGAAATACAGATAGTGGTATATATACGACACGAGAACTTTGTGCTTGTGTCACGCAGAGAGAGAGGGGAAAACGTCATGCATGTCCTCTGTGGGATAAACGTACAATCTATAATTGCTATCAAAGGCGGTGGTGGGAAAAAGTACTCAAATGTTTTACTTAAGTAAAAGTATCAATACCACGATGTAGAATTACTCTGTCACAAGTAAATGGCCTGTGCTTGTATATCTGCTATGTTTTAATACAAAGCAATCTTAACCCATTAAGACCTGGAACCTTGATTTGAGCTAAAAAAAACATTATTTTACACTTTGGGCTATTCAAAAATAGCAGATCTACAAGCTCATATCTGCTATTTTTGAAAATTTGTGAAAATGTGTGCAAATATTTGAATATATATATTTTTAAAGCGAACACTTGTAACTCAAATCTTTGTTTCTGGGGGGTCCCTGGAACAAAATATTTTGATGGGGGTCCGCGGCCAAATACATATCATTTTGGGGGTCCTTGACATGAAAAAGCTTGAACACCACTGATACAGAAACATACGTTTTTCAGAATACTGTTGGGATTTAGGAGACATGTAGAATCGGCTTCAGGTCTCAATCTTAAAATGACACAGATACTTTCCCGGTCCAAACAGATTTGAGAGGTGCCCATTTTGCATTTTATTTTGCAATCATCCCCTCCACATTTTCATTACCTGTAAGAGGAAGAGATTATAACACCCGGGAATTAGAGAGGTGTAGATCGGTTATTTTCAAATAGCCTATATATAAAATAGGGCTGAAGTGGTTAATGTGTGTTTTATAATGTAATCATTTGTATCTGCAAAGTAACTAGTAACCAAAGTTTTCAAATAATTGTAGTGGAGTAAAAGTACAATATTTGCCTCTGAGATGTAGCGGAGTAGAAGTAAAAGTATTGAAAATGGGAAATACTTCAGTAAAGTAAAAAATCCTCAAAATTGTACTTAGGTACAGTACTTGAGTAAATGTACTTAGTTACAAGTTGCAAACTTCAAATGCTTCTCTGAGTGTCTCAGGTGCACCTTTTTGACATGAGAATGTGCAGCACTATTGAAACATTCTTCCGAAGCGCTGAGCCATCCCAGATATATCTGCAGGTACAAACGGTATGGATTTTAGGATTATCTTCCGGGCTGGGTCATTGATCACATGTTTAAAAATAGCTCCACGTTTTTTTGGCGCGTTAGCAGCAGACAAAACCTTTTTTTTGCTCGCTACGAGTTTGTTAAGAGATAAAGACAAGATAAACAGTGCCTTCAGTGCATTTAGGCACATACCAAATAATCCCATACGCAGAAAGACATCTTCTGTGTTAATTAATCCATGTGTTACTCTGAGAATGTACGGATGTACTTGCCAAAATGCATTTTGCAATCTGAGTTAACCCATTAAGACCGGGAACGCATGCTGTCATTTTAGATTTTTTTGACTATTCAGAAATAGCAGATCTACAAGCTCATAGCGCGGCACCGAGCGCCACGCTATGAGCTTGTAGATCTGCAATTCTTTGAGAAATCGTGAAAATCTGTGGAAATCTTTAAATGTATTATGTTTTAAAGCAAACGTTTGCAAAATATTTAGTTCCGGGACCCCCAGACGCAAAGATTTGAGTTACAGATGTTTGCTTTAAAATATATATGTAACGATTTGCACACATTTTCACGATTTTTCAAAAATAGAAGATCTACAAGGTAGTATTGCGGCACTCGCTTTATGTGCTTGTATATCTGCTATTTTTGAATAGCCAAAGAAACAAAAATTACATAGATTATAACCCGTTCTAAATGGGTTAAATCGACACTGAAAATTTGTACTTTGCGCTGCGCCTTGCTCTTGGCAATGGGTGTGAATCACGATCAAGTATGGAATCTGTTTGTATATTGTTCTGTTTTTAGTCAAAAGGCTCAGATGCATCCTCTGGGAGAGAGAGGGAACTCACCAGACTGTTGCCAGCTGGAGTGCGATCACGATAATGTGATTCCAGGTCCCACTTGTTTTGTTGCATCAATTCTTTTCGTCTGGTAATATAAATGTATTTGTTTTACAAGGCTCGTTGATCACCTTTTTCTGTACCGTTTTTGGACAAACTATTGCATAAACCATGAGAGCGAAGCTACACACATGAAAAGGGAACGTGTGTACTTGTGAATCAGTATCGTGGGCCTTTTTTTAACCCATTAAGACCGGGAACGCATCTGTGTAATTTCCAGATTTCTTTGGCTATTCGAAAAAATAGCAGATCTACAAGCTCATGGCGCGGCACCGAGTGCCATGAGCTTGTAGATCTGCTATTTTTGAAAAATCGTGGGAAAATGTGTGCAAATCGTTGAATATAATATATTTTTTTAAAGCGAACATTTTTTAACTCCAATATTTGCTTCTGGGGGTCCCTGGAACAAAATAAGTTTGAGATGGGGGTCCGCGGCCTTGACAAGTTTGAGCATCATTGATATTGAAACCAAACAACACAAATTATATTTTTCAGAAGCAAAGATTTGAGATAAAAAACGTTCGCTTTAAAAATATATATATATATATTCAAAGATTTGCAAACTTTTTCACGATATTTTTTTTTTTAGCAGATCTACAAGTAGATCTGCTATTTTTTAATAGCCAAAGAAATCTATAAATGGCACAGATGCGTTCCCGGTCTTAAAGGGATAAGCCGTTCTGTTCCAGTGTGCTCTGTTTTGAATATCAAAGGATTAAAAAGTGAACTTGACGGAGCACACTTTTCCCCCTCGTCTCGCCTTTGTGTCTTGATTAGAAAGAGCAGGAAAGAGAGAGCCAGGTGGAGGAACAGCATTCATTCAGTTAACCCTTGAAGACCGGGAACGCATCTGTGTCATTTTAGGATTTCTTTGGCTATATAAAAATAGCAGATATACAAGCTCGTAGCGCGGCACCGAGTGCCGCGCTACGAGCTTGTAGATCTGCTATTTTTTTTCTAAATTGTGAAAATGTGTGCAAATCTTTAGGTTGAATATATATATATACTTTTTTTAAAGCGAAAGTTTTTAACTCAAATCTTTTTACAAATTCACTCAAAAAAAAACTCAATATTTTACAAATGTCTTGTAAATCCTAACATTTTCTTTTCCAATTTTTTTTTTATATATATTTTTACGTATGTTGCTCATTATTATTATCAATGGTTTTCAAACTTTTTTTATATTTTGTTCCAGGGACACGATTTTTCTAAAAAATAGCAGATCTATAAGCTCATAGCGCGGCACTCGGTGCCGCGCTATGAGCTTATAACTTGTATATCTGCTATTTTTGAATAGCCAAAGAAACCTTAAAATGACACACATGCGTTTCCTTCCCGGCCTTAAAGGGTTAAATAAGCCGCAGCACTCCAACACAATTTGGAAAACAAGAGGGTTTTCTTTGTTGTTGAAATGTCAGGGTTTCTTAGGGTTGCCATTAGTTATCATTTGGTCTCTTGACACTGTCATTGAAAGAAATTGAAAGAAGAATTGAAGCGGAAAAGGCAGGAAGCGAGCAAGCCGCGATCATTCGTTCCATAGTTGTGGGCAGTGTGCTGTTTTTGCCAAAAAGCAACAGAAACAGAGAAAAAGCCATTCTCCCAACTCGAATAACAAGAAAGTGAACAGGGTGTTGTTTTTTTTGCGATAACGAGACCCGCTGCTTCTCTAGTCTGGCACGGCCTCTAGCCTGGCATGTAGTTCCTTAATTTCCTCGGAAATGAAGGTTCCACACAGAGATTCCAGAATAATATCTACCCAGTGATATTAGTCTGGAATCTCTGTGTGAAAAAAACTCTGGTGATAAACCAGCCCCACATTTGCCTACTGGGCCGTGATTGGTCCCTCAGAACTTGGGAGGGAGGGAAATCCAATCTCCCTCCCAAAGCCAACTGAGATAGTAAAAAACAGCAGAGGGCACTGTTTTTCCTTTTCATTTGGCGATGGGTTACCAGATTGAGAGGGGCCAGACCTAATCTGCCGAGGGCAATTTTTTTTGCAATAGCAGATCGCTGGAACCAGGCTACTGCTCCTCTGCTTCACTGGGAGCCAAACGGTGACCCATAGGCGAGCGAACAGCGCCATCTAGTGGACAACCACTGAAACACACAAAATCTCTCGTCATTGGCGGCCTGCACCGTGGCAAAATATGACCAGAAATCTCGTCATTGGCAGTCAAGGGGTTAAACCCTAATAGACGAATCATGACATCACCGCAACCAAAGCGGTATCTCCGGGTCGATAACGCCGGCAGCGTCACATTGGAGCAGTATTATTCATTAACCTCATATCTGGACTAACAGGAGACTTATGTATATTGTTATTGACTTTTAGAAATGCATTATTTTGTTCTAAATATCCACGTGTTGACAAACATATAACATATAGCTAATGTTCCAGACAGTTTATTTCATAGTGTGTAGAAATCCATAGACATTCTACCCTGTTTGTTTTCAAAACATTCTAATCTGGTCTATTTACTAGTTGACTGGAACTCAAGAGTGGGTGCAATACGTTAGTCCGACAGCGCATTCCTCCGACAGCGCAGTGCTCCGACATTAAACAGTAAACCCGAACCAAACCCGCACCCTAACCCTAACCGCACGCGGATGCCACATAGTCGGAGAAAAGGTCTGTCGGATTAACGCATGCCTCCCCTCAAGAGTCCCTGTTGAAATGTAGCGTAGGAATGCTTGGTTGCAGTGGTGTAAAGTAACTAAGTACATTTACTTAAGTACTGTACTTAAGTACAATTTTTATGTATTTGTACTTTACTTGAGTATTTCCAATTTCCAATACTTTTATTTCTACTCCACTACATCTCAGAGGCAAATATTGTACTTTTACTCCACGATAATTATTTGAAAACTTTAGTTACTAGTTACTTTTCAGATATAAATTATGATATTGTGAAACATACATTAACCACTTTAGCCCTATTTTATACATAGGCTGTTTGAAAATAGCTGATAGACAAGCTCACAACGTTTTTTGTACATCAGCCACTTGAACCCTAGCATCCATTTTCTGAGGAGAACGTTAGCCAAAAATAGCCGATCTACAAGCTCACAACGCCTCGCGCTGCGAGGCGTTGTGAGCTTGTAGATCGGCTATTTTTGGCTAAGCGGTGCCCGGAGTAGAGGGGAAAAAAAGAGCAGACCAAGTAAACAAAAAAAGTTGAATCTGAAACACAATTTTATACAACATAGAAGGGGGTCCCTGCTTCATCTATCTCTCAGCTAGGGGGTCCTTGGCCTGAAAACATTGAAAGTTTTCTGAAAAACTTACGTCGCTCTGTCTACAGCATATCATCTCTGTCGGGTGGAAACCTCATATATGTCCAAAACTGTCACTTTTCAGGATTCAAATTCAAAAATAGCAAAAGCGGCAGATCTACAAGCTCAAAACGTTTCAAGCTTGCAGATCTGCCACTATCGATACTTTAGTGTGACGCTGTAGTATGATCAAGTAGGGCGTTCATATAAAAAAAAAGGCTGCACATGTGTCATGTGTTTCGCTAGCCAATCACAGTCCTGAATTTGCAAAGTCAGCCAATCACATTACAGTTAGTGGTGATGACACTAGCTGTAATGTGATTGGCTGACTTTGCAAAAGTATCGATTTGCATTAACAATGGAAGGGTTAGGGGTGTAGACTGCGTTGTAGACTATTGGCCAATCACGGTGCAGGATTGGTCAGTGTCCAAAACTTATAGGGGGCGGTTACACCGCCCCAAAAAACACCAAAAGTTCGAATAGATATAGATGAATAGATGAAGATGTGAGGTTTCTGCCCGACAACAACGATATATTAGCCTGGAAACCAAACGAATCTGCCAGTGCAAAAAAAAAAAAAAAAAAGGCCTCAGTAGATTTAGTCTGGCCTCGCTCGGTTGTGATTGGATGTCGCTGCCCCCCAAAGTTGTGTGGCACCAATCAGGGCCCAGCATGCCAATATGTGGCGGGTTCATCACCAGAGGAGAATCCGCCCCTTTGGAAATGCAGGTCCGACACAGAGATTCCAGACTAATATCTATACGCAGTGATATTGGTCTGCTGGCCATGCCAGGCTATAACGATGCATACAGCTTACGTCTAAAATGACACAGATGCTTAGCCGATTTGAATGGTTTAACCCTTTAAGACCGGGTACGCATCTCTGTCATTTTAGATGTCTTTGGGTTGTACAAAAATAGCAGATCTACAAGCTCATAGCGCGGCACCGAGTGCCGCGCTATGAGCTTGTATATCTGCTATTTTTTGGGAAACATCGTGAAAATATGTGCAAATCTTTGAATAATATATTTTTTTTTAAATTAACATTTGTAACTCAAATCTTTGCTTCTGGGGGGTCCCTGGTTCAAAATGTTTTGAGATGGGGGTCCGCGGTCAATCATTTTGGGTGGTGCTTGACATGAAAAGGTTTGAGAACCACTGATATTATAACAACTTATAATATATATATTTTTTTTTTGTTTTAACTGTTAGGCCACGCTATGAGCTTGTAGATCTGCTATTTTTGAATAGCTCAAAGAAATCTAAAAATGACACACAGATGCGTTCCCGCTCTTAGTGGATTAAGTGGAGCAATCCGTGTGTCACATGGTACACAGCGTTGTGCTGTTTGGAGACGCCGACAGTCAAGCTCGGCGCATGATTCCGTAATCGATGCTCTTTGAAGTGCATTTCAGTGGCAGGCAGCCACCGTTGGCCCCAACACTGTCATTAACCCATTAAGACCGGGAACGCATCTGTGTCATTTTAAGATGTATTTGGCTATTCAAAAATAGCAGATCGCTTGTAGATCTGCTATTTATTTTTTTTGAAAATGTGTGCACATCTTTGAATATATATATTTTTTTTTAAAGGGAACATTTTTAACTCAAATCTTTGCTTCTAGGGGGTCCCTGGAACAAAACATTCTGAGGTGGGGGTCCGTGGCCTATATATTATATTATCTAAAAATGTTTTCTAAATCCTAACAGTATGTTGCTATATCAGTGGTGCTCCAACTTTTCCATGTCAGGGACCCCCAAAATGACATGTATTTGGCCGCGGACCCCCATCTCTGTTGTTCCAGGGACCCCCAGAAGCACAGATCGGAGTTAAAGATGTTCGCTTTAAAACATATATATATATATATATATATACATATATATATATATATATATATATATAAGATTTGCACACATTTTCCACGATTTAAAATAAAAAGCAGATCTACAAGCTTGTAGCTATGAGCCTGTAGATCTACTATTTTTGAATAGCACAAAGAAATCTTAAAACGACACAGACACGTTCCCGGTCCTGTTGGATTAAACACAATATCCTGCATAAAGAGGGGGACCTGCGGTTAGAAGATATTTATTAGGAAGACAGAAGGATATGAAAGTACTGCCAAGTTCCCTTAAGGCTATTTTTCTTCTCGCGGAAAACCACAGGTGACAGGCCTGGCATATGCAAATGCTCCGGGGTGATTTCCATATCTCATTAATTGGGGGAGGGAGAGAAAAATGTCCTTCGTTTTGGCACGAGGGAAAAGAGAAGAAGCACAAATCAAACCCTCGCGTTCGTCTTATCAGCTGTGTGTGTGCGTGCGTGTGTGTGTGTGTGTGTGTGTGTGTGTGCGTGTGTGCGTGTGTGCGTGTGTGTGTGTGTGTGTGTGTGTGTGTGTGTGTGTGTGTGTGTGTGTGTGTGTGTGCGTGTGTGTGTCAGTCCGTCACGCAAACGGAATCATGTTCATGTCAAAGGACCGCCACATTAATATTTATATTTGGCCGCGGACCATCTGAAAATATTCTGTGCCAGGGACCCCCATAAAAGATGGAGGCGTGCAATGCATTGGCACTGCCCTCACGATCCAATTCGATTACGATTCACCAGGTTTCGATTTGTTTACGATCAACCTTGTAATGATTCGGTTCGATTCGACAATGCATCGCGATGCGTCACACTTTTCTATATTACTGCACAACATGGCAATGTTTTCATCAGTCAATACACGCAGTCAGATATAGGCCTACTGAAAAACATATGAATCTGTCTGCTGCTCTCTGCAATTGGAAAATGATAAAAAAAAAAAAAATGTCCATGTCCGCATCACGATTAATCTATGAATTATCGTGATCGCAAATTTTTTACACCACTAATAAAAGATGTGTGTTGTTAAAATGTTTCAAAAATATTGAACGAATCAATGATTTTTTTTTTAAATATAGCTCTACAAGCTCGCAACGACGCGTCGTGAGCATGTTGATCGGCTGTTTTCAAACAGCCGACTGTGTGCTGGGCTAAAAGTGGCTTACACTGATCGTGATGCAATATTAATACATTTAGCTGAGGACCCCCTGAACCCCCCCCCCCCCCCCCCCCCCCTACAAGGACACTTGGGGACCCCCCCAGACCTCGCTCTGAGAAC
Organism: Gymnoscopelus microlampas; assembly: GCF_963454915.1. Taxonomy (NCBI): domain Eukaryota; kingdom Metazoa; phylum Chordata; class Actinopteri; order Myctophiformes; family Myctophidae; genus Gymnoscopelus; species Gymnoscopelus microlampas. Next base: position 54,283,923 of record NC_139943.1, on the reverse strand, counting down.
CGCTGTCTAATTTGTGAATGAGCGATAGCATAATGTCATTAGACAGGAGTGTTTTTTTTTCTTTCTTTTTTTTACGGGTTTATCTATCAGTCAGTCGGGTTAACCTTGTCACCCAGGAGCACCCGCCTATCGCCTGAATCCTTCTTTAACCCATTCAGACCTGAAGCCGCTTCTAAAAAAAAATCTAAATCCTAACAGTTTTTTGAAAAAAAATCAAAAAAAAAAAAATTCAAGATTTTTCAAAAATAGCAGATATACAAGCTCATAGCGCGGCACTCGGTGCCGCGCTATGAGCTTGTATATCTGCTATTTTTGAATAGCCCAAGAAATCTAAAGTGACACGTATGCGTTCCAGGTATTAGTGGGTTAATGGAGGTCAAGGTCAATCCATGCTCCGCTTAACCTCCTAACGATTAAGGCCCCAAATTGGCTTTGTCCATAAAGAGTTAATGAGGAGCGATTGAACTTGGTGGTCAGCAGACAGATCACACCAGGGACATTAATACGGTTTGGATCGTTCGTTTGTCGTGGTTCGCTGAGAAAACAAGCAATGATTAATGTCGCGTTCAAGGTTCAAGGATGTTATTGTCACGTGTATATTATAATACATGTCGCAATATTGCAGACGGTGACATTCTTGTTAGTTAGATCTTCCTCAACACTAAAAAAAGAGTCATCAGCTGGGTGAAGCTGAACGGGAATATCCCCCACAGGATCAATAAAGGCCTAAAGTAAGAACAGGTATTAGTCATGTAATAAAATAAGATACTTTCAAGTACATTGTAGGGGTGTGCCGATACACTAATTTCACGAAACGATACGATACGATATTGGGCTCACGACATCGATACGATACGATATGTGGCACTTTTTTATTATGAAAATATATGGGGGGGGGGGGGGAGCTTATGAAAATATATGGGGAAAGCAAATGCAAACAAATACTTTTTTATTTTTAAACTATTTTTTCCCCCCAAAACGATACATATCGTCACGAAAACGTATCGCGATATATCGCGGGGACGATATATTGGCACACCCCTAGTACATTGCCATTGCAACACGTTGCTAACTTGGTGAAATTGTTACCTGCTGTTTTACAGAGCGTGGGTAGGTTAGATTCTGGGCCACTGTGGCGTCCATTAGGGCTCTGCATGATATCAAACCATGTGATATGCGATAAAGTTGTTGAATACTGCGATAATGACATGCATGTGGCGGCACTGGCTCAGGAGGTAGCTAGAGTGGTTGCTTGGGAGCCGCAATTAAGGTTCCCAGTTCGATCCCGGGCTCCCCCAGAGTTAGTGTCGAAGTGTCCTTGAGCAAGACGCTGAACCCCTAATAGGCTCTATGCACAGCAGCCATATTATCACTTCCTTCACAGGTGTTATCAATGATACTAATGAAGGCTCTGTTCGATTTAGCCTAGCACAGTGGTTTCCACGACCCCCATAACTCTGAGAGTGTACAAATGGAACCAAATGGACCCTTACGGGTCCATTTGGTTCCATTTGTACACTCTCAGAGTTACACACCTGTAAGGGGCCATTTGGAAGCCCATGACCCCAACTGTAGACCCACTGGTGTAACAGAGTGTTTCCAGTGGGCCAACATGCACAATATCAGCACCCTGACTCTGTTTGACCAGAATGGAACAGAGCCTTCATTAGTATCATTGGTAACACCTGTGAATGTCTTCATAATATGGCTGCTGTGAATAGAGCCTATTGCTCCGGATGAGCAGGTTGGTGCCTTGCATGGTTTCCTCTGCCATCGGTGTGTCAATGTGTGTGTGAAAATGTGGGTGAATGTAGTGAACATCGTAAAGCACCTTTGATAAAGGTGCTACATACTGTAAATGCACCATTTATATAAATTCACCATTTTTTCTTGCGATAATTAAACAAACATTGAAGTGCCATAGGTTTGCTGCTAAACATATAACGCAGACAATAATTGCTTCCCCAACGTTTTAATTTCAAGGATTCTCAGAAACTCGGAAAGTGTACAAATGGAACCAAATGCACCCGTAAGGGTCCATTTTTGGTTCCATTTGTACACTCTCAGAGTTACAGACCTGTAAGGGTCCATTTAAAAAATATCCCATGTATTGCAGTTCAACGGTTTTGCTATAATGTTGCTATTGTAATGACAATACATTCACAGCGCAGAACAACTATGATTACGTTTATGTATTGATATATTGTGTCGCCCTAGCGTCCAACTCATTCAACTTAATGCAACATTAACTGATGCAGTGCAGTCAAAGCGTCACAGGAACAGCGAAAGTATAATATACTTTCGTAATGGACTATATTATAGTCCATTAAGACAGGGATAGTATCCGTGTCCTTTTAGATTTATTTGGCAATTTTTAAAACAATCTCGAAACTGTGTGCAAATCTTTGAATATATATATTTCTAAAGCAAACATTTTGAACTCCAATATTTGCTTCTGGGCGGTCCCTGGAACAAAATATTTTGAGATGGGGGTCCGCGGCCACATACATATCATTTTGGGGGGTCCTTGAAATGAAAAAAGTTTGAGAACCACTGATATTATAGCAACGTACGTTTTTTTCAAAAAACTGTTAGGATTTAGAAGACATTTTGTAGAATCCCACAGAAGCAAAGATTTGAGTTACAACAAATGTTCGCTTTAAAGAGGTGGTGCCATGGTTTTGCACTTTTTCTGTTTTTCATGTGTCTATGAGGTTGATAGAACTTCATTAAGCCCCCTGGTGGTGTTTTTATGATGTTTTATGTCTTCTCTGACTATTTTGAGTTTCTTCCTGGAGGCTGAAACCTTGAGGGTCAAACGTGCCAATAGAGAAACAGCCCTTTAGTGACATAGTAAAAAATATACCCTCCCCCTCATTATCATAACACAACAGGTGTGGGCATGAGGAGGAGGAGGGATCAGGTGCTAAGGTGAGAACCAGGTATACTTAACTGGAGGCGTGTCCACATAAAAACATAATTTTAACAATTTCTGTACACTTTTTTGAAAAAAACCTTCCTCCTAGTACAGTATAATCATAATACCTGATGATTATGTTTTAGGGGGGGGGGGGGGATCACTGAAAATCACGGCACCCCGTCTTTAAAAAGTATATATTCAAAGATTTGCAAAACAATTCATGATTTAAAAAAAAAAATAGCAGATCTACAAGCTTATAGCGCGGCACTCGGTGCCGCGCTATGAGCTTGTAGATCTGCTATTTTTTTGAATAGACCAAAGTATAAGATAATGGATAAAGTGGTTAAAATGTAAAATTACAGATTAACTGCAACATTAACTGACAGTGGCAATAGCGTATACAGTAAGAGTGTCACAGGAACAGCGAACGTGGTTAAGTCTAGGTGCCGGGGGTTGAGTCAAATCCAATGTGAACGCTAACACAAAATCTGTAACACATGCGCTCCCAAAAATAACCTCTAAATCTAATGCAAAACGACACCGTTTACTTCCAAACGAAGGCCGAGAGCAGAGCGGTTGTCATCCGGAATTAACGTACAGGTGTTTCAGAGTCGCATGCATGCACGCTCGCTTTTAACCAAACTAACCTCAGAATCGGATCAAACAGTTGTTGGTTTGCTATCTGGCACATATTTATATTTCAGTGATTCCCAGAGTGAGCAGGGCGGTGGTTTATAATGTCCTGACAGGGGACGGTTTTACATACTGTAGGAGAATACACAGTGGTGTAAAGTAACTAAGTACATGTACTCAAGTACTGTACTAAGGTACAATTTTGAGGTATTTTTTACTTTATTCAGTATTTACTGTACAATACTTTTACTTCTACCCCACTGCATCTCAGAGGAAAATATGATGCTTTTACTCCACTACAGTTATATGAAAACTAGTTACCAGTTACTTTGTAGATTTGTATTATTATTACAAAACACACTAACCACTTCAGCCCTATATATATGTCGGCCCTTTGAAAATTGCCGATCTACAAGCGATGCGACCAATTGTGAGCTTGTAGATCGGCTGTTTTCAAACTATGTTTTACAGATTTTTAGCTTGTGGAATGGGACATTCTGCACAATGAGTGCTTTTACTTTTGGAACTTTAAGTTTATTTTGATGCCTATACTTTTGTACTTTTACTAAAGTAAATGTTGATAACTGGACTTTTACTTGTAGCAGAGACATTGCAGTATTGATATTTTTTACTTATTTTAAAAAATGTGAGTTCTTTTCCCAGACACATGGCAGTGTGAATTCAGTCTGGGATCCTTGACGTACACAAGCATGTCTCACTACAGCAGTGGTTCAATAAATGGGGTCCGGGGACCCCCAGGGGTCCTTGGGGTGAGACAATGTGCCTGATTGAAATACTGCTCTTTAACAACATATTATTCATTTAGTGCTATAACCACTTCAGACCCATATCATATTTGTATAAATAACGAAAATAGCAGCTCTACAAGCTTACAACACGTTGCATTGTGATGTGTGATGGCTTGTTGAGCATGTGGGGCTGATATTTTCGGCCGTAATAAACACTTGCAATGTTGCCTATAACGACACGCCCAGAATAGGGACTGCAAGGTTAACCCATTCAGACCTGAGGCCCATTCTACAAAATGTCTTCTAAATGTCTTCTAAAAACAGTTTTCTGAAGCACTTTATGTTGCTTTAATATCAGTGGTTCTCAAACGTTTTCATGTCAAGGACCCCCAGAATTATATGTATTTGGCCTCGGACCCCCATCTCAAAATGTTCAGTTCCAGGGACCCCCCACCCCAGAAGCAAAGATTTGAGTTACACATGTTTGCTTAAAACAAAATATATATGTGACTGTTTTTGTCTGGGAGACAGTCATCTCTCGCTGGTGCCCATTCTTCAGGAAAGCAGAAAAAAAGCCCAGTTAGACTCTTCACATACTAGAGTATGTCTGACATAAATGTCAGAGCTTAAATTGACATGTAAATATGAAATGAATGCATAAACATGTTGCTAAGATATACATAAGGTTAGAGCTAGCAACCGCTAGTTAAAGTGGTATTTTCTCTACTTAAGATTTTTAACTTGACTTCAGTTCTATAAGCTGTAGTTTCAGAACTATTCACTCAATCTTATTAGCCAATATATAATTATTTTACTATTCCCTGCTTTCATATGACATAAATGCCTCCCAGTCAAATTTGGTCACATTTTCAAAGATTTTGCACACATTTTCATGATCAAAAAATAGAAGATCTACAAGCTCATAGCGCGGCACTCGCGCTATGAGCTTGTATATCTGCTATTTTTGAATAGCCCAAAGTATAAAATAATGGTTAAAGTGGTTTAAAATGTTTGCTTTCCCTGGCCTTAATGGGTTAATGTTGTCGAATGGTGAAGGGGCCTCCTGCTATCTGTCTGAAGTGGACATTTTGTAATTCTCCTGCCCGTGATGTTCAATTACAGCGTGGCCTTGCTCAATCACACCCGCTCTCATTAGACCTGTAACCTCATCAGTGATCCAAATGAACGGACCGTGAATAGAATGCTAGCGCTCTGTACGCTTAGTGTCTGAATACTTAACTCTTTGCCTGCCACGGACGCGTTAACGCGTCGAATAGTTTTTTTTTAATTGTTTTATAAAAGATTGCGCTGTGACCTATAAATCGGATTGACCACTTTCACCGATACGGAAATAACCTCATCCGAAGATTTCCACCTCCATCCACTTTCTGTCTATTTTGCTTCCTGCAAAAGCCTGTAACTCGAGTTAATTTGTTTTGCCCTGGTTTCGACGAGACACTGTGTATTCCATTCCATTAGCGGTTTAAAATTGTTTTACCAACCGTCTTACAAGCGATCATAATGTATATATATGTTCTGTGGCCAGTTGGGGAGGTGGGAAAGACGTGCATTTTTGACAAAATATCGTGTTTTCAGCGTGCCTGCGGCAAGGAAAGTTACCTCACGGGTGAAATTATTTTCCACTGGGGATCGGGCACAGATCCTGTCTGTGTCGACACACAGAGAGTCGATAGTTATCGATAGTTATAATGCGAAGGCGACGCCTATTTGGAAAAGCATGCACCTCACCTCCGGCAGTGGTGGAAAGTAACTAAGTACATTTACACAAGTACTGTACTTATAGTACAATTCTGAGGTATTTTTGAGTGGTGCCAACCACTCCTATATCTGACTTTGTCTGTGTGTCCGTCCGTATGTATGTATTGTCCAATAAACAAACATTGATGACAACATCAATATGGGGCTCATCAAAGGCACCACTCACTTCACACAGGGTGTGATTTTTTAAACTTTGCTGGAGTACTCAAACGTTGTACTTTTACTCCACTATAATTATTTGAAAACTATAGTTACTGTAGTTACTTTGTAAGGTTTGATTATTATCACGAAACCACTTCACACCTATACATATACTTTGGCAATTTGAAAATAGCAGATCTACAAGCTCACAACATGTTGCTTTGTGAGCTTGTAGATCTGCTATTTTCAAAGGATTGTTATACATTTGAAAACTTGTGAAATGGGACCTTCTGTATAATGAGTAAGTGGGTATTGTAATTGTAATGAAGGTAAACTACGCATACCGTACATATTCAGTTTGAAGATGAGATAAGGTAAACCTTTACTGATCCCCGGGGGAAATGCAGGTGTCGTTTGGGGCGTGTAGCCTACTGCATCGGCTCCCAAACTGTTTAACCCATCAAGACCTGAAGCCGATTCTACAAATGTCTTGTAAATCCCAACAGTATTCTGTAAAAAACATGTTTCTATATCAGTGGTGCTCAAACTTTTTCATGTCAAGGACCCCAAAAATGATATGTATTTGGCCGCGGACTCCCAGCTCAAAATATTTTGTTCCAGGGACCCCCCAGAAGCAAAGATTTGAGTTACAAATTTTCGCTTTAAAAGAATATGTTCAAAGACCGCGACCGAAATAAATGTGTTGTTTTTATTTCTGTTTCAATTAACTCATGATTTTCATTTCGTTTTATGTAAAAGCCCTTTACATAGACTCACCAACACATAATTAGGCTATACTTAAAATAATCAGACAACTTGTCTTTACTTGAATGACAGGGATTAGAGTGTCTGGTGCAGCTCTTGTTCTCATGGGTCTTCAGCTAAGCGATGATAATAATAATAATAAAACTTTATTTATGTAGCACCTTACATGACATGAATGCCGCTCAAAGTGCTCTACAAAGCAAACAAATGAATAAAGCAGAAAAAGCAATAATAATATAACAATAAAGCAAAAAGAAAAGCAAAAACAACATTAACATCATTTAAGATAATGGCATTAAAATAATGGCAAAGAATAATGGCAGAGAAATGGGTTCTCTCAGCCAAGTTATCACATCATCTGTATAGTGTCCCAGACTCCCAGTCATAGGTGGCCCGTGTAACTTGATGAACCTCAAGGCTGATACCTGTTGAACCAGTATGTTTGTATGGATTGGAGGTTGATGATTAAATTCATCTGGCTGAAACCTCTTTCGCACCGTTCACTTCCATGGCTTTTCTCGAGTAGCCTAATGTTATGCAAAGCAGCCAGGTAGTGTAGGCTATAGTTTTAGGGGTTGACGGCACGTTGCCGGCTCTCCCGCGGGCACGCATTTGCACCTTCAGAGCTGCACCCTGCTATAGGCTCCATCACGGCAGCTGTAATGGTACTGTAAATGTGGACCCCGACATCTGAGATTCTGGTGGGGGGTGAGCCGTAGCCTACTGTATAACCCTTCCGTTGTGTTAGGGTCATTCTTGACCGTTTTCAAGTTTAAATAGGTAAAAAGTACCCTTTACATTTCTTTATCGGAACAAGTCTTCATGATATCCTCAGATACAGCTATTTTAACGCAACAAAGTCAAAATCTGGCACACGCCGCAACAAAATCTGGCACACGCCAGGTTCTGCGAGAGAAACAAGCAACCAGCGTCATGTCGTTCTGCACGAACGGTAGCTCATGCGGGTCATTCAGCATCATGAGACTCCACGATGAGTAGTAGTAGAAAAAACAACAACATTGCATCGGTTAATATAGACGATTTTCACTTTTACACACGTCTCCCATTATGCCGCTGCAAGGGGTCTTCAGAATGGACAACAGGGGCAGATCTGGAAATATTCAACGTTCCTTTGTATGTTGGTGAGTGATTAGCGACACATCAAACATACAACCTAAAATGACCGGCACTCTCCTTTAACACCACAGATGTCAGCCATGAGGGGGGAGAAAAAAAGAAATGAAAATAATTATTCTTTGAGTATTTTGGGCTGAGTTAAATCACGAGTCAAATTTGACCCGCTAACACCAAAAGTGTATGCAGGTTTCTAACACAATGCAAGGGTTAAGTCATGTTTTATGTTTAGTTTTTCTTTCAATCCAACGTGGAGTTAAAAAAAACGTTCTTTCAGCTCCAGCGATAGAGCCTGTCAAAGCGTTGATGCAGCCGGTGATAAACAACGGCTTCGCATAACGATGACTTATTAATGTAAATATATTCAGCCTTTGTCAGACACATTGCGTATTCACAGAAGTTTACCCAGGCTGCATTGTTTTCTCTCCCCCGAACGTAATCTCGTCTCATCATCATCAAGGCCCCTCAGTAATTAGTCTGCCATTTATCTAATATTCAATTCTAAATGAAACAGAAGGATGCCCCCCCCCTCCCCGTCCCCCGTCCCCCGCATGCAGCTAGAAAGGAGGGGAGGGAGGGGAAACGGCAACCGGTTGGTCTCGCTCAGACGGAATTAAATTTGCCCTTGTAAATGATGTTTAACCCATTAAGACCCTGAGGCACATTCTACAAAATAATGTCTCCTAAATAATAACAGTTTTCTATGTTGCTATATACCTGCTGTATATCAGGGGTTCTCAAACTTTTTTCATGTCAAAGACCCCACAATAATATGTGTTTGGTCGCGGACCCCCATCTCAAAATATCTTGTTCCAGGGACCCCCCAGAAGCAAATATTTTAGTAAAAAAAAAGGTAACTTTATAAAGTATATCTAATTATTTAAAGATTTGCGCACAATTTTCACGTTTTTTTTCCAAAATAGCAGATCTACAAGCTCGTAGCGCTGCACGAAGTGACGCGCTACGAGCTTGTAGATCTGCTATTTTGTAATAGCCAACCAATGTGCTATAAATATATATATATATAGCTACTGTAACATCTAAAATGACACAGATATGTTCCCGGTTTCAATGTGTTAATTGAAACGCCAGCGTCCATGATGAAACTGTCTGTCAGCCGCATTGATGAAGGATTTCTCATGCCGTCTCTCTTTGGTCGTCCTCGTCGCCGCTCGTTAGTAAACATCAAGGCGAACGGAGGACGGGGAGCGTTCAGTCATCATTTTGGCAAATTCTTAACAACCCTTCCACTGCGACAGTAAATAAATAAATAAAGGCCAGGCTGCCAGTGATTTTTTTTTTTTTTTCTTACCTTTTCAAGTAGTCACAGAATATTTATCTCCAGTATGATCGATCAACCTGATGGTTGCTAATCACGGAGGGTTTCTGTGCTTCCGCGAAAAAATAAATGAATGTCATGGCGACCTCCCGTTCGCTTGTTATACGCCGTTGAAAATAGCATGTCTCGCCAAAAAAATACATAGTAAAACAACAGGAGCCGAGATACAGGTTATTTCCCAAATAAATTAACCAGGAAGTGAATGGAGCTGTACATCTTCGGATCACGTTATCTCCTGGTTCTTTGTGAAAAAACAAACAAAATACAAATAAATAATAATATTTATTTATTTTCAAAAAAATAAAAAAAAATCGCCATAAGTCGTCCTTGGCAGGAATGAGTTAACCGCGCAGCCAAACACAACGCTCTCTCGCTCAGAGGTCGCTATAGACATTATTGGTATTCATGGAGTTTCAGAGTGCGCCTCCTCCTGGGTAATGACTAAACCATCGGATATTGCCTTTCGATCGTAAAGAGCAGGGGTCTTCAATGTTTTCAGGCCAAGGACCCCCTAGTTGAGAGAGAGATGAAGCAGGGACCCCCTTCTATGTTGTATAAAATTGTGTTTCAGATTCAACTTTTTTTGTTTACTTGGTCTGCTATTTTTTTTCCCTCTACACCGGGCAAAGCTTAGCCAAAAATAGCGGTCCCGGACCCCCTATTGAAGACCCCTGGTATAGAGGCACCGTCATGGGGTTTGGGGTTTGGTGGATTGCTGAGGATTTTTGTTACAAATGACACAGATGTTTTAAAGCAACCTGTAGCTTTCTCTGACAAAGCTCAGCAGCCATGCAGCGCCGTGTGCATTTCATCTGCATTCTTTGCATATTCACTGTTGATCAAAACAAAAGAGATACAAACGTTTTGGATTCCTTATCCATCACGTAACCACTTAAAGGGATAGTTCACCCCCAAAATGACTTTTTTTCCCCTCTATCGATTAGTCACCCCATGGAGACTTGAGTTCATGGATATCTTCAGCGGTTCCGGTAGGAGACACAAAGAGTCTCCTTTGTGTCTCCTACCGGAACCGCTGCCTACCAGTCCACTGGTCATCAAATTATTGGCTTATGAATGATATCCATGAATGCAAGTCTCCATGGGGTGACTAAACGATAGCAAAGATTTTTTTGGGTGAACTAACCCTTTAAGTTAAAGTGTAACACTTGTAGATCTGCTATTTTTTGCAGAATGTTTGCCTGTGTTTGCTAAATGGGCCTATTTTCACTGACAGTTTGCCTATTATGACATTCCCAGAATAGAAACGCTACTGTAGGTTCATGCGGTGACATTTGCACCCCCAGTGTTTTTAAAGTGAACATTTTTAATTCCAATCTTTTTTTTTTACTTATGTTGCTATAATCAGTGGTCACTGGTTCTCAAACTTTTTCATGTCAAGCACCACCCAAAATGAGATTTATATTTGGCCACAGACCCCCATCTCAAAATATTTAGTTCCAGGGACCCCCAGAAGCAAAGATTTCAGTTACAAATGTTCGCTTTAAAAATAATGTATTCAAAGTTTTGAGCACTTTTTCACAATTTAAAAAAATAAATAGCAGATCTGAGTGAGCTTGTAGATCTGCTGTTTTTGAATAGCCAAATAAATCTTAAAATGACATGGATGCATTCTGGGTCTTAATGGACTAATATTTACTTTCTATTTCCTTGTCATGGGTATTAGCAGCTTGGTTTTATGCTAGAGTACGAGCCTATCCGAGCGTATTCTACAAAGACAATGAACTGAAGAATCAAATACCACAAGCATCTGTGAATAGCAGTACAAATCATTTGTGTTCATTTGACTGTGTAAAAGTTGACCCAAATAGCGCATTTGGGGCAATTTTTAACCCATTCAATCCGGGAACGCATCTGCGTCATTTTTTAGATTTCATTGGCTATTCAAAAATATCAGATCTGCAAGCTCATAGCGTGGCACCGAGTGGCGTGCTACGAGCTTGTAGATCTGCTATTCTTTGAAAAATCCTGAAAATGTGAGAACATTTTTTAACTCAAAACCTTGCTTCATGGAGGTCCCTGGAACAAAACATTTTGAGATGGGGGTCCGTGGCGAAATACATATCTAAAAATGCTTTCTAAATCATAACAGTATGTTGCTATATCAGTGGTGCTCCAACTTTTCTAAGTCAAGGACCACCCAAAATGATATGAGACCCCCATCTCAAAATAATCTTTTGAATATAATATATTCAATTTGCACATATTTTTCACGATTTTTCAAAAAATAGCAGATATACAAGCTCATAGCGCGGCACTCGGTGCCGCGCTATGAGCTTGTATATCTGCTATTTTTCAACAGCCAAAGAAATCTTAAAATGACACAGATGCGTTCCCGGTCTTACTGGATTAACGCGCATAGATTTAAATGAATACTGAGGATCATCTTATTGTGCTAAAGAACAATGGAAGTTAGGGAGTTTTCCTCCCTTGCTTGGAGTGTGCCAGATTTCTCATCCAAACTGGGCAAACAACAATTTACAAACCATGAAAGCCAAGATTTGGTTTTTATCTAATCCGTCTCCTCTAAACCAACCCAAATGCAGATTTTTGATTAAACCTAGCTCTTTTTTTTTACCCCAAATAAGATTTAGTGACATCTGACTGATTCCAGTAGAGCAAGGGAAATGTATTTAATAATCACACTCATTACACAGTGTTTTGGTCCAATGGTAAAGAAAAAGAACAAAGTTTCCTATCAATAAATAAAACAGGTTTTTATGGGCTCTAAAATACAATATTTGCATTGTGTAAACAAGGCTTCCAGATAACTAATAGTTTAATAACACTCAATTGCAAGGTTTTCCTTCATGCTAGCAATACATTTTGGTGTTTGCGTATGCGTGTGCGTGTGCGTGTGCGTGTCCGTGTGCGCGTGTGCGTGTGCGTGTGCGTGTGCGTGCGTGTGTGTGTGTGTGTGCACATGTGGTAAATGAGAGTTGTGATAATAAGAAAAAATGCAATAAACCAGTGGTTCTCAAAGATGGATCTAGGGACCCCCAGGGGTCCTTGAGGGGACCAAATGGACCCTCACAGCTCTCTAACTCTGAGAGTGTACACATGGAACCAAATTGCATTCCATTTGTACACTGCAGACTACAAAATTGGACTTTACTGGACTATTTCCAACATTCAATACGTTTACTTCTACTCCACTACATCTCAGAGAAAGATATTGTAAGATATCTATATATATAAAGATATTTCCAAGGGGTCCCCAGCATCAAAATCATTTTAACCACACGTTGGCTATATTTTTTTATCATTTTGAAAAATCTCAAAAATGTCAAAGTTTGAGACACGCTGCAATAAAGCATACAGCTATATCAGTATGCATACAGTAGTAAATAGTAGCGCTGGTCCTATAACAAAGCCAGAGCTCACAGCCATATCTCCTGCTGTCAGACAATAGTTCTTTGGTTGTCATATATAAACACCATTCATTAAGACGTAATTAGTATTTACTGCTGCAACAAAATGTCTCCTCTGTTCTCTAGCGCTCTGAGCTGCTGTATTTCATTGGTAAGTTCCTATTAATTATGAGAAGTTATGTCCAGTAATGTACTGTACTGTATAGGGTTTAACTGCAGTTGTCAGTTCTTCCCCCATTTTCATAATAAGGCAAAATAGCAAAAAAAAAAGAAAGCTAGATTAATTCAATAATGGTAATTATTCAAAAAAAATATGTCAGGGCTTAGTGAAAATTCAACTAAAATATGATGATAATCATCTCTTTGGTGTTATTTAATCTTTGCTATAATGACATTGCTACAGAATGTATTTTCTCTGCTGATGGTAAATCTTGTGTCACGTTTTCTGAAAACGTTGTAAATTATTCTCTGTTGGTTGGCTACAGCAATCACAAAAGTAGACTTATGTAAGGCTTAATGGACGTTATGCATCTTTACTTTTATTCGTAAGGTCTTACAAAAACGTAATGCATAAATACCACAGCAGCGCTTCACAAGACTGGAAAGCTTATTTAAAGTGAAACGTTTCTATGGTCCATTGGGTTCTCTTTGTGAGTTGTTATTAAACGATGTGGTGCTAGAAGGCCATCCATTCAATGTCCTCTTCAGCGTACAATGGCTGCTGCCTCCTTCATCTCTTTAGACCGGTAACATTTCAACTTAACTCTTCTTATTGAATGTGGACCGTGTCACCATAGCAACAGCGACGGCTTCTTTAAGACTGGTGGGTCTCAAACTTGTTCATGTCAAGGACGCCGTAAATTGATATGCATTTGACCACGGACCCCCATTTGAAGATATGTTGTGCCAGGGACCCCCCTTAAAGGGGAATACCACTAATTTCAACATTGAACTATGTCTTCAATACACCTTAGAGCTGTTGTGTGGAAATAAGAAAAAAGTCTGCCCCCCCCCCTTCTATGTTGCCTAGAACTGGATAATTGATTGAGGCCATGTGATCAGTGACATACGCAGGGTGTACTTTTGGCTCCGCCCCCTCAGCCAAAGGTACAGGGTGTATTAAAGACATAGTTCAATGTTGAAAATGAATGGTATTCCCCTTTAAAGACAAGATTTGTGTACAAAACTATTCTCAGTATTCCACATGTTTTTTTGTAGATCTACTATTTTCAAACGTGTTATCCAGTACTTTTACTTTTGTTACTTAGGTACATTTTGATGCCAATGCTTTTGTACTTTTACTCAAGTTACATTTTGAACACAGGCCTTTTACTTGTAACAGTATTTTTGGGCGGTGCAACCGCCCCTATATGTGAGGTTTGGACATCTATCCAAATTGCACCCCCCCCCCCCCCCCCCCCCCCAACCCTGCGCTGTGATTGGCCACCAGTGTACCCCCCTAACCCTGCACCGTGATTGGCCACCATGACTCTATTCAGGACTGTGATTGGCTAGAAACACATGACACATGTGCATAGCCCTATAAATACGCGCGCACACTTTAAAAAAACACTTTTATATATTTTTTTAAGCGAATCACTTCCATCACTGTGATGACCACTGTGACCACACCGCCCACTTCACACTGGGTGTGATTTTTATATTCTTATTGCTACTTTTACTTAAGTAAAATATATGAGTACTTCTTCCACCACTGGCTACAGTAAGGCCAATATTGAACGGTGTGACCTCAAGTGTATTATTTTGAGATAACTCCACAGTGTTATTATAAATATTTATCATTAGCTGTGGCAGCCATAGCTATACAGTAAGTAGCTTCCAGATAAGGTGAAATAAGGTGGACGAGTTTGGAGCGCTATATCCAGAGATATTGATTGACACGCGCTAGAAAGCCCCTCAGCCCGTGCAAGGTCATACCAGTAGCTAACTTTGGAATAATGAGCGATTTACAATTATGTCTTTCACAGTTCCCCTCCTGGTAAAAGACATTTTGCTATTCTAAACACGCACTGCCACCGTGCCAGTGGTGTAAAGTAACTAAGAACATTGTACTCAAGTACTGTACTTAAGTGCAATGTTGAGGTATTTGTACTTTACTTGAGTATTTCCAATTTCCAGTACTTTTACTTCTACTCTCATAGGCAAATATTGTACTTTTACTCCACTACAAGTTTTGGAAAACTTTAGTTATTAGTTACTTTTCAGATATAAATTATGATAATAAACATACATTAACCACTTTAGCCCTATTTTATACATAGGCTTTTTGAAAATAGCCGATCAACAAGCTCACAACGCGTCACATCACGGCACGTTGTGAGCTTGTAGATCTGCTATTTTCAAACACACATACATTTTGATACCAATACTTTCGTACTTTTTCTCAAGTAAATTTTGAATGTACGGACCTTTACTTGAAACAGAGTATTTCTGCAATGCAGTATTGATACTTTTACTAAAGTAAGAAATGTGAGTACTTTTACCAGCACTGGGAATAATGAGCGATTTACAAGTATGTCTTTCACAGTCCCTTTCCTGGTAAAATACATTTTGCTATTCTAAACACGCACTGTCACCATGCACAAAACCATGTCACAAACTCTGCTCGGAACCCTACATTGAATAAAATTGAATTATAGAGCTTGTAACACAAAACTCCTAAATATGCATCGGAAATGCTCTGTCTCTAGCGGCTCCACACAGTAATGATATGACTTTCAGTCATATATGAACACAATATGTGACACAGATAGGCCATATAGTTGTAATTAGTATTCTCGAAAGATATTTCCAGATGATCTGAGGTCATATTTGGAACACATACTGTACGTGACAAAAATAAAATGTCTCTGGTATCCTATAATATGTTGTCTTCGTGATGTATATTAGGGTTCATATTTGACCGTAATATGCTGCATTTCAACTATACTGCCCTGCCAAGCCAGTGCAGTAACTACGGGGGGTAAAAATCACTGAAAATGGGTTTAAAAGTGATTCAGCTGGTCAGCCAAATGAGATATCGGCATATAAGTGATATTACAATAAATATGCATCTGTTCTTGAGGTAATTGTTCATCCCCCAAAATTACGAAGGCTAATTTGACCTTTGGGATACACAAATAAGTGGGTGTGTCCAAAAACGTAGTTACTGCACTTTGGCTTGGCAGGGCAGTATACTCGTCATATGTATCAGAAATGGTCCGCATTCTAGCGAGAATCCAATCTCAGACATGCAGTGGTGGAAAGTAACTAAGTACATTTACTCAAGTACTGTACTCTTAAGGAAGTACAATGTTGAGGTATTTTTTTTACTTCGCTGGAGTATTTGCAATTTTCAATACTTACTTCTACTCCACTTAGAGACACATATTGTACTTTTACTCCACAACCTTTAGTTATCATTATTTATAACATTTATTTGAAAACTTAAGTTACTAGTTACTTTGTTGTTTTTGATTATTATTACGAAACATACATTACCCACTTCAGCCCTATGTATATTTTGGCTATTTGAAAATGCGACGCATTGTGAGCAAAATGTGAGTACTTTTTCCACCACTGCAGACATGACTTGTGACACATACTGTATACAGGGGGCTGATGTAGCAGTAATGGCTCAGAGTCTCTGCCTGATGAAACCAAACGCCTTTTATCTCCTCCAGCCAGGGAGGAATTCCCTGGCTGGAGGAGATAGTCAACTGTTGTTAACGTTGGCTTTCCATGCGGGAGACCAGGGTTCAAATCCCAGGCGTTACACTGAGTTATCTGCTACCAACAAGTTGGACTGCAAAAAGAACAGCAAATTACAGCACACTTGAAATATAGGAAATAACTTGAATCCTTTTTGTGTTGTTTTTGTAGTCAAGCATTGTTTTTGTAGTCTGGCAAAGCCAGACAATCCGAGACCTTGGTCTGCACTGAGACATCTGGGGAAATTCAATGAATGGGCTTGAATGTCAGACACAGTGCAAACTTAACACCCACAGCTTTGAAAACCAATCCTGATACTGTCCCAGCATGAAGGACCATCCTAAAGTCTCTACATTAACAGGCTATTGGTTGAATTTAGATGTCACCAGACGTATATATGCACATCAGCAGGCGATCTCTGATCGTCTAGAGACTATTGTTTTTTGTTTCGTTGTTGTTTTCCTGAAGACTGCATCATCTGCATTTTAATGATATTGCGTGGTGAACTTCAACGTGTTGCTGCATCACAACCAAGGGGCCAGCTTCCAAGTCGTAAATTGAGGCTATATAGGAAGAGACAGTTCATATGAATGGCCTGTAGTCTCGCTGTTTCACCCCTGCTGGTGTCAGAAGTGATTAAGCTCCATTCAAGCGGATGGGTTTTTGCCAAACTTCACACTTGATTTTATTACCTTAATAAACATTGTCATAAATACTATATTCTTCCAGTCTTTAGTTTAAAGTCTTCTTTCAATCACCATGATATGCGTTTTGGTAAATGGTCCCATTTATTTTAAAATTGATGGTACAGTAGGGCATGCAGTAGGAGGGGCGTGGCTATGATTTGATTGACACGCTACACAACCAATAGCATTCATTCCCCACCCCCGCTCTGGTCCAAACCAAAAGCATTCATTTCCGAGTGCATAGGATATAGAAAAATGGCGGATTTGAAATCGTTGAAAAATAGGCTTCAATAGGCTCTATGCACAGCAGCCATATTGGAAAGAAATTGGGCCTCTTCTTACTTCCTTCACAGGTGTTACCAATGATACTAATGAAGGCTCTGTTCCATTCTGGTCAGGGTGCTGATACTGTGCATGTTGGCTCTAGTAGAAACACTCCATTTTGGTTCCCAAATGGCCCCTAATGGTGGGTGTGTAACTCTGAGAGTGTACAAATGGAACCAAATGGACCTGTGAGGGTCCATTTGGTTCCATTTGTACACTCTCAGAGTTATGGGGGTTCTTGAAAATAAGACGACCACTCTGCCACACTAAATGGAACAGAGCCTTAATTAGTATTATTGGTAACACCTGTGAAGGAAGTAAGGAAGGGGCCCAATTCATTCCCAATATGGCTGATGTGCATAGAGCCCATTAGGGTTTGTAGAGTCTATGGGCATATAACGCTGTCCATACTTTTTACTGTCTATGAACACAACGCTTTGTGAGCTTGTAGGTCGGCAATGTTCAAATACGTTTTTTTGTTTTGTTTTATGTAGTACTTTAACTTTGGTACACTGTAAATATATTTTAATGACAATCCTTTTATATATTTTTACTGAAGCAACATTCTGAATACAGGCCTTTGAATAGAGTACTTCCCACATCAGTGAGCATTTTGGAATATACAACTCTGCGTGACATGCACGTTTCTCCTCCTCCTCCTCATAACAGGTCTGGAGAAGGTGGGCCGGGATTCCACGTACGAGCAGGAGGGGAAGGTCCAGTTTGTGATGGACGCGGTGTACGCCATGGCGCACGCCCTACACCGCATGCACCGCGAGCTGTGCTCCGGCTACCCCGGCCTGTGCCCGCGCATGGCCAACCTCGATGGCAAGGAGCTGCTGGCGCACGTACGAGCCGTCAACTTCAACGGTAAGAAAGACCCTACTGTCTATTGAATCACACGTTGGATATTGAACTTTGGTAGAGGTGGGCTAACCGACTGAAACCCGTCGGGACCGGTTGGGACTAATAATTAATGGTTGAGTTTGAATCGGGCTCGGGTACTAACTACGCTGTCGTTCTCGGGAAGGGTTCGGACAGAACGGTGCTGCCCGATCCCAGCTCTACTTGGTACTCATTGTTGGCAGGGATGATGTCATCATTGTTTCATCACGCTTCTTGCATTTGATCTTCTGAATATTGTTTTTGTTTTGTTTTTTATTTACAATTTAGTAACTTATCCAGAGCAACGTACATGCGAGTTAAAGGAGTAGATCATCCAATCAATTATTTTATTTCTATCGTTTACCTACCCAGTGGTGTCTTTGACTCGCGGAAACTTGATGAATGGAATAAGTCCGAGACCCGAATTAACAACAACTATATCAAAAATACTTTACCATACTATATCCAAAACATCGCTCACATTATTATTTAGATTCTGTTCTACCGAAGTCTGCTGAGAAACGTTACCGGAATATCGCTGAAGAGGAACTTTAAAACAGTTCCGGGCTAAACCAGTTCATATGGACGAGCGCACGCCCATGCAAAGACAATTTAAATGATAATGTGAGTGGTGTTTTTGGACTTTTTATGTTTCAGTTTTTTTCTGTTCCATTCATCAAGTCTTTTCTTGATTTTTGGATTGTGGATTCACTGACAAGGAATGTTTTACAAACTAAAACTCACCGTGAGTCAAATACAACACCGGATAGGTAAACAATATAGAAATAAAGTACTTTATTGGGTTAATTGCATGAACCCTAGTCAACAAACAACAGGTAAATGATCACAATGGGTGCAAAGAGAACAATGTAGTGCTTCAAAGGAACTAGAATACCGGGTAAACATCAAACATGAAAACATCAAACCTAGAATCTGTCTAAAAAAAACATGCTGCCTAAATAATATTCTTAACATTTGGGGTTGAGCAAAACAAATCGAAATTACAAACCGTGTGAACAAGTAACCAACATAATATATATTGTCTCTGTCGGGTGGAAACCTCATATATCCAAAACTGTTACTTTTCACGATTCAAATTCAAACGCAGCAAAAAATGTGTTAATTTTGTGTGACGGTGCAGTATGATCAAGTAGGGGATTAATTTACCAAAACAAGTAAAAAACACAAAAAGTTAGAATATGGAGATAAGAGTTGTTTTGCCTGAGAGCCAGTGGTGGACAAAGTACTCAAATGTTTTACTTAAGTAAAAGTACCAATACTGCAATATAGTCGCAAGCTGTGAGCTTGTAGATCGGCTATTTTCAAATAGCCTTATGTATAAAATAGGGCTAAAGTGGTTAATGTATGTTTTATAATGTAATGATGTATATCTGGAAAGTAACTAGTAACTAAAGTTTTTAAATCATTGTAGTGGAGTAAAAGTGCAATATTTGCCTCTGAGATGTAGTGGAGTAGAAGTATTGGATATTGGAAATACTCAAATAAAGTACCTCAAAACTGTACTTAACTACAGTACTTAAGTACATGTACTTAGTTGCTTTCCACCACTGCTGACAGCAGCGATATGCATCAAAAAGGTGACAAGAAGGGATAGAAGGAGAGAGGATGCTAGGGGGTGATGCAAGGAGAGTGGATGCTAGGGAGTGAGTTGGAGGCTGAAGAAAGCTCAGTATCATGTTTTAGTCCTCAGTAAAGCTCATTGATTTTTGTCAGCCTTGCTTTCCTTTCCCATCACCATGTGAAGGAGGGTGTTGGCTTTCACTGTCGTTCATTCTTTTCCTTCCTCTCCTACCTGTTTTCAGTGCTGCCATGTCTGCTTATTCCAAGCAACTTTGGGCATGTTTTTCTCTAAAGTCGCTTATCCTTTTTAGTTGTTTTTGCGGATTGTGGTTTTTGCCTGTTTCCTAATGTTGTTGTTTTTTCATGTCAAGGAAAAGATATGTGGCCGCGGACCCCTCCTCTGAAAATATTTTGTGCCAGGGACCCCCCATACAAGATTTGTGTTGTTAAAAATTCAACTCTCCAATTATCAGATCTACAAGCTCCCAACGTTGATGCGACGCGTTGTGAGATGGTAGATTTGCTATTTTCAAACAGCCGATGCAAATTGGTAAACCTTAGCCTATAGTTGCTTATTTTCATAAGCTTGTTTCTCTTGCAAAATCTGGCAACACTGCCAGCAGACACTGTTTCATCCCCTGGTTCAGTATTCCTCTTGTTTCCTCTCATCATACAGTACCTACTCTGTACCTTCTGCCACTGATCCAGCGCCTATATCGTCTTCCTCTCTGTCTCTCTCTCTCTCTACCGATTTCCCCCCCCTCCATTTCACTCAGATTCAGAGTCCTTTTAGTCATGGTGGATCTGCTGGCAGCCTTTGTCAGCGAAAACCCCCCCTTCACCACAGTCTATTGTTGTCTGTCTCCAGGGATCTCAGTCACTTCATCATTACACACACAATATGGCTCTGTATATAGGCCTGTATAATATCGTTTTCTGTCGGGGGGGGGGGGGGGCATTATGTCCAAAAACTACCTACTTTTCAGGAATTAAATTCAAGAACGGCAGAAATGAGCTGATCTACAAGCTCAAAATGCATCGTGATGTGACGCGTTGTGAGCTTGTTCACGCACGCACGCACACACACACACACACACACACACACACACACACACACACACACACACACACACACACACACACACACACACACACACACACGCTATTCTAGTTATTATCGCATCTCCTTCCAGTTCCTTTGTATTCATTACTTTCACCTCGGTGCAGTGTTTTTTATGAGCCCTGCTCTCCGTTCTCACAACTTCACTTCAATCTCTTCACAGACAGAAACATAATTGGAGAAGACAACCGCGGGCACACTTCCATACGCAATCATTTGAATATTCATAATAACTCTTTGCAGGCAAATAAGTGGTGTGTGTTTTGCCCTCAAAGGAATCAAGGTCATCCGGCGATCTTTGTGTCCTCTTTGCCGTTGTTAGGATGTATGAGAAAAGGTTCCGGAACAATGGAACTACAATAACAAGACTGTAGGTCAAAACCTAGTATGTGGCTGGACCGTGTATACAACCATCGAAGGCTTTTATTTTTAAATAAGGAACCGGTGACACCTGCCCTGACTGTGGAGTCTTATTAATAACATTGTCTTATGCTGTGTTCACGTGGGTTCAGGCAGGCAGATTAATACCTTCTGGACGGCACAGAAAAAAGGGAATAACTTTGTATTAATAGATAAATGCCAAGTTTGTTTTGATGTAGCCTATACATCTTCTACAGCACACACTTCTATATTGTCGTATTGTTTTGTGGTTTCTTGGTTAATTGTTACTCTTTCTTTCTGTAATATCTTGTGTTATTGTTACATGTTAGGGACTCGCATGAAAAAATGCAATTTTGCTAACTCCAACCTAGGCTATCTACAGTGCATCCTCAACTATTGTACTTAGTGTTGTATGCCTGGTTGATTAACATGTGCTGTCCATCCCAAATTAAACAAATAACGGTAAAGATAAAGATCGGCTTGTGAATGCAGTTGGCTACAGTTCATTTTTAGGACAACCGGAGATAGACGATTGCTCTTTGATTGGCTGATTGAAGTTCATTGTCAGGCCAAGTGGCCGCCTGGCCGGCCAATGTTGTAACTTTATTAGATATTTGCATTTATAGGTCTGCTTTTGCAACCCAGACAAAAATGTCATGACCTTGAGAAAATAATAACTGATTATGAAAGGGAATAAGAAGATAAATTAGAAAAAGTGCTCCTCGGAGCACAGGTCTCCGCCAGGTCAGGTAGGTTATTGTGGCCTCCTGGTGGCGCTATAATAGGCCAATGTGAAAAGGTAGCCATTTCTTCTTAGGCCTTGCACGGCAATCGGACACTGCATTCATGATTTGAGGCCTTTTGTTCAAAACAATTGTTTTGCTAAATTAGACCTGCTGGTGGCGCTAAAACAGGCCAATGTTAAAAGGGTGGCATTTGCTCCTCAACTTAGTGTGAATGTGCGTGCAAAGTTTGACCGCAATCGGATGCTGCGTTCATGATTTGCGGAATTTTGTTCAAAACAAGCCACTACTGCAAACTTTAGATGTAAATCTTAGCCAATCAGGATGGAATATGAAAAATCAAACACATCCGTCTTGATCACATGACTATAGAGATCATGTGTACCGATTTGCGTGAAATGTGGATAAAATCGGAAGGAGTAATATAAAAAAAATGTTTTACATAAGTCGGCCCCCTGGTGGCGCTATAAAAGGCAGACGTGAAAACCATGTAAAATAAATTGGGCAGAGGTTCTTCTGTGGCATCCAGGGAGTGTGTGTGCACAGTTTCACTGCGAGCAAGCCAACGTTGCCGGAGATTAGCTGTACACAGACAGAATGACACACGGACGGACGGATGGACGGACGGACAGGGGGCAAAACATACTCTCCCGCCATGCCTTTCGGCCTAGCGGAGACAATCAGCCAGCACTCAGTAATGTCTTTTTTACAACGATTTGTTGGCCTTATCGGCACAGAAGGGACGCGGTTCAACTTGGTCAGTCTTCCTCAACATCCTTCCTCGGCAACGCTGAAGAAGACTGACCAAGTAGAAACGCGTCCATTGTGTGCCCCAGTGAGGCTAATAAAGCGTTGTAAAAAGACATTGCTGGCTGCTTTCTCTCCTTGTTATACTTTTGGGCCGTGCGCCTAAAGGCTCTGTATTGTGTTGAACGCAGTGTTGATTTTGACAGCAATTTTCTTTTTTAGTTTTAGTCATAGTCTTTTGAATAAAATTCCATTTAGTTTTAGTCATATTTTAGACATCTGATATGTTTTAGTTGTTGTCTAGTTTTAGTCGACTAAATATCATAGATTATAGTTGACTAAATCTACAGTTGATTTAGTCGACTAAAATGTATTTTAGCCGAGTGCAACCAAACAGCGCAACGCGTTGTGAGCTTGTAGATCTGCTATTTTCAGAGCGCAACACCCGAGCGCAACCAAACATAAAATGACTTGGCTTTCAGTTCTACTGGATCTCCCGCCCTAACATTTTGGTCCAGTTTTTATTTGTTGACAAAAGTGTCAATATATTTAGTCTTAGTTCTAGTCATCGCAGCTTAGTTTTTTTTCCGTTTTCGTCAGTGAAAAAAGATAGTCGACTAACATTTTCCGTCAAGGTTTTAGTCGACGAAATCAACGCTGTTTGCAGGCATTCTGTTTTCTTTACCTATTATGAAAGGAAACAACAATGGTTTGCTGCATGTGTAACCACTTTGGATTTGAACCCGGATATCATCTACCATCAACTACTGCTAACACTTTCACCTCCCTTTGACCTCCTACCCAAAAGGGAGGACAAGCCCCCAATATAACCACCTGGATTTGAACCCAGGTTTCCCGTGTCGGAAACCCAAGATCTAGCACTCATCCAGAAGAGAATCCCTCCTTTATCCAAGGGATATATCATGCTTCTGGTTTTACCGCTTTGAGAGAATAGCATTTGCACTTAGATGGCTCACCGATGTCATTCACTGAAAATCCATCACAGCATTTCACCTGGTGAACTTGTAGATATGCTATTTTCGGTGCCCGACACAGCACACAACCAAATATAAATCAGGAATTATAGGGCTGACTTTTTTGCACTTGTCTATTGCTGTAGAGGAGGAATTGAACAGCCTCACACAACGAACGTACACTTTGCTTACGTTCGTTTATGTGCAAAAAGAGTGACTTTGAGAGCTGTTTCACTCTACAATGTAAGTCAATGAGGAGCACATTTAGAATGATCAATTTCTAATCAATGGATTAATTATTTTTTATTTCTTGTCCACCTTTGGAGTTACATCATGGCAAGGTAACTGCACAACCCAAACCTCTACCAAAGTGGTCTTGCACTTTAATGACGAATGCATAAACAAGAGTTTCAATGTATTGTGCTTCCCTCGTTTACTGAAGTGTTTCCATTATGTTAGACGCTGTCATATGCAGTACATGTTATTTAATGTTGATTTCTTCCATCAAATAACCTGAGTCAATTAACCTCTGGCAATGATCTTTACCCTTGGCATCTCTTTGTACAACTAATGATGGTGCTCATTAACCCATTAAGACCGGGAACGCATCTGTGTAACCACTTTAACCATTATTCTATACTTTGGCTATTCAAAAATAGCAGATCTGCAAGCTCATAGCGCGGCACCGAGTGCCGCACTATGAGCTTGTAGATCTGCTATTTTTGAAGAATCTTCAAAATGTGTGCAAATCTTTGAATATATATATATATTTTTTTTTAAAGCAGAATTTGTTTTACTCCAATCTTTGCTTCTGGGGTGGTCCCTGGATCAAAATATTTTGAGATGGGCGTCGGCGGTCAAATACATATAATTTTGGGTGTCCTTGAACAATGAACAAGTTTGCGAACCACTGATATTATAGCCGAAAACTGTTAGGATTTAGAAGACATTTGTTGAATCTCCCAGAAGTAAAGATTTGAGTTACAAATGTTTGCTTTAAAAATATATACATATTCAAAGGTTTGCCAATTTTTTTTTTTTTTTTTTCAGAAATAGTAGATCTACAAGCTCATATGAGCTTGTAGATTTGCTATTTTTGAATAGGCAAAGACATAAAAAAAAATGACACCGATTATTTCCCAGTCTAAATGGGTTAACGATAAGAGGTGTGATAAAAAAAACATCTTGATGTTCATGCAGGCAGACACACTCACAAGGCTGACCTACCTTTTCACAGCGTAGCACCATGGCTCTCTCAAGGTCAGGGAACTAAAAGGGGAAAAACACATTTCACACAATCGCCCCGATCTCTCATTCTGCAAACCTTAACCTTGGGCACTTATACGCTCTTTATCCAGTTATTATTTAGCTTGTGCAATCTGTTCAAACGCTGGTTATTATATAAAACATGCACATACTATTAATCCATTTAGACCGGGAACGCATCTGTGTGTCATTTTTAGATTTATTTGGCTATTCAAAAATAGCAGTCAAACGTGCGTAGCAAATATTTGATTTTTTTTTTTTCCCACGAATTTTAAGCAGATATACAAGCTCATATATACAGATATACATACAGATGTGCCACTTCAAAACTTCACATGTCCTGCCATCGCCAAGACAGTAAATTTTCAGGGGATTCCCAGGGCAATAAGAGGGACAAAGAAGGGCATTTAAAATGCTGAATTATTTTGATGATCACTGCTTTTATGATGCTAATTAATTTGAGCAACTGGTCAAATCACCTTTCGCCTCATAATGAGTCTGACACCTTCTTCAACACACATTCTTTTGTTCTCATGTATATGGATGTCTGTTGAAGGGAAAACGGGAGTGTGTAGTGACAACTTCTTTTCAGGGGCAAAACAGTGCATTTTAAGGGCAGAAAAGGGAGGAAAAAAATGCATTTTCAGGGCACTTTCAGGGAAAGAACAGTAACGTGTGAAGTTTTGAAGTGGCACATCTGTATACATACATATATGTACACGCTCAGATATACAAGCTCATAGCGCGGCACCGAGTGCCGCACTATGAGCTTGTAGATCCGCTATTTTTGGGAAATCGTGAAAGTTTGTGAAAATCTTGGAATATATATGTATTTTAAAGCGAACATTTGTAAAATATTTAGTCCCAGGGACCCCCTGAAGCAAAGATTTGAGTTACTAATGTCCAAAAAAAAATATATATATATATATTTGCACACATTGTAATGATAAAAAAAAATAGCAGATCTACAAGCTCATAGCGCGGCACTCGGTGCCGCGCTATGAGCTTGTATATCTGCTATTTTTGAATAGCCCAAAGAAATCTAAAAATGACACACAGATGCTGCATTCCCGGCCTTAAAGGGTTAATAGGAAAATAGGTAGATAATTTTCTGAGGCACACTCATCTTATTCCATTGAGTCGATGTGAAGGTTGTTATTTTGTTTATTTCTAGAGGTTAATCAACACACAGCGGCATTTTCTTTATTGTTCGGAGATGCGTATCTGTGATGGCCCAAAGTCGTTGCACAGCAGTTTACACTGAAGGCTAATTAATACTTTTGTTGTGACAAGACAAAATGTTAAAGCAATTAGCATGAACACAGTAAACATTTCCATAACAACACCTGGGAAACCCACTGGGCTATTTAACATGACTTCAGCTCTTTTGTTTATAGCAGTATGCACTATGTAAAATGTAAACTAATAATAATAATAGTGAATACATTGAAGATTAAAACCGTCCTATACTTTGGCTATAGAAAATAGCTGATACAAGGTCTCAACACATCACACTGTGACGCGTTGTGAGCTTGTATATTTGCTATTTTTTTAAATGTTGGATAAAAAAGTCATCATTTTCATATTATTTGGTTTATTTGGAAATCTTTGATAGATGTGGGATGGCCTTGTTGCCCACATCGCAATTGTAGAACGTATATTGTAGATTGCAACGCGTTGTGATCTTGCAGATCGGCAATTTTCGGTGAAGAGATTTGGTGTAGAGTGGAAAAAAGGAGGGTATAGAGCCCTGGGGGACACCAGGTAAAACAAGCTTCTCACTAATACGCAGTGGTGGAAGACGTACTGTACAGTACTCAGATATTTTACTTAAGTAAAAGTACCAATACCACAGTATAAAAAATACTCTGTTAAAAGTAAAAGGCCTGTGTTCAAAAATGTTACTTGAGTAGTACGAAAGTAATTGGCATGAAAATATACTTAAAGTACCAAAAAAAGCAGATCTACAAGCTCACAGCGTATCGCATGCACCGCGACGCGTTGTGAGCTTGTGGATCTGCTATTTTCAAAAAGCCTAAGTATAAAATATGGCTAAAGTGGTTAATGTATGTTTTATAATACAATAATTTATACCTGCAAAGTAACTATAACTAAAGTTTTCAAATAATTGTAGTGGAGTAAAAGAACAATATTTGCCTCTTAGATGTAATGGAGTAGAAGTAAAAGTATTGGAAATTGAAAATACTCAAGTAAAGTACACATACCTCAAAATTGTACTTAAATAATAACGTAAATTACTTGAGTACATGTACTTAGTTACTTTCCACCGTTGCTAATACTTGCATAACCCTTTTCTATAGAAGCACCCAGCACCTTATTATGCAGGCGTGTTTTTTTTATTACAGAAAAACAATGATTTGATAAACAAAACGGTAGCCTGTTGTTCCAGCATAGCATCCTCTTATTCTTGCCAGTCGCCCATAAAGAACAGAACGGCGTCCTCAGTCAGCTTGTGATGATAAAACCAACCATTACTTCTTCATGATGCGACGTGTCTCTGCCTCACACACGCTTCTATAGCCTTGATCCCCTCACCAAATTACAATAGATCACAGGGGGGGTCCTGCCTCTGTACGCATCATAAGCATCCCTCCCCCGCCTCCTTTCCCGCCTCCCCTCCCTTACCCCTCCCCCTCTCCTCCCCTTCCACTTCCCCGTCTCCTCCACCTATACCGTGAATGGAAGCCAATTTAACCCATATAGACCGGGAACGCATCTGTGTGTGATTTTGAGATTTATTTGACTATTCAAAAATAGTAGATCTACAAGTTCATATATGAACTTGTAGATCTGCTATTTTTGAAAAATGTTGCAAATCATTTAATATATATTTTTGCAAGCGAACATATTCAACTCTGTTACAACTTCTGGGGGGTCCCTGGAACAAAATATGTTGAGATGGGGGTCCAAATACATATAATGTTGGGGGTCCTTCCTTGACATTAAAAAAGTTTGAGAACCATTGATATTACAGCAACATAAGTTTGTTTTTTTGTTAGGATTTAGAAGGCATTTGTAGAATCCCCAGAAGCAAAGATTTGAGTTACAAATGTTTGCTTTAAAAAAATATTCAAAGACCCCCAATTATTTTCACGATTAAAAGAAAAAAAATAGCAGATCTACAAGCTCATAGCATGGCACTCGGTGCCACGCTATGAGCTCGTAGATCTGCTATTTTTGAATAGCCCAAAGAAATCAAAAAATCCCACCCTGTGTGAAGTGAGTGGTGCCTTTGATGAGCCCCGTATTGACCCCCGTATTGATGTTGTCATCAATGTTTGTGGACAGACATAGAAAACAGACTAGAAAATGTGCTCCTCGGAGCACAAGTCTCCTCCGTGATATTTTAACCAAAGGAAATCACTTACCCTATCTTTAACCATAGTTTTCTAGAAATGTTCTGATTCTTAGATTAGAACATCTAAGGATTAGAACATGTTAGCTTGGCTAACATGTTCAATCAGCCAAGCACATGTCCAATGTTAGCTTGGCTGATGGCACTGATGTCACTTCGAAACATGTAAACAATGTTTCGAAGTGACACACCTATTTATAGGTCTCTATTTCGTCATGCGTCTCGCTAGCCAATCAAAGCACACCCTTTCAACATATTGTCACGTGTCACGTGATGCTTGACCAATGTTAGCTTGGTGGACACACGGACATACATACATACATACATACTGTACATACATACGGACACACGGACAAAGCCAGATATAGGAGTGGTTGCCTTCGGCACCACTCAAAAATCACACCCAGTGTGAAGTGAGCGGTGCTATTTATGAGTTATTAATTTCAGCCAATCACAACGCGTCCTGTGAAGTGACGTGCTTAAATTTTTTACATTATTATTAATTTCATCGTGCGTCTCGCTAGCCAATCACAGCGCGTCTGCGATGTTTGAAGTTAATTTCATCATGTGTCTCGCTAGCCAATCACAGCACGTCCTGCAGAGCTTAGCCTATGGGCGTGTTTTCCACAGCATGGCGTCACAGCGAAAGACACATTTTCACGACGTAAAGAAAAACTTTCGCCACGGATGGGTCCTAAACCCTCTTATAGGAGCGCTTGCACCGCTCAAAAACTGACATGTTGATTAATGTGCACTGTCCCTGATAGATAAATAAATAAATAAATACATAAATACTCAGTTTGAACGAGTCCAGGTTGTCATGGTTACCATTGCTGCTAGTCAGACTTAATTTGTCCGGCATATCGTGGACTCTATATTTAGGCATGGCTGACCTGCAACTCCTTATATGGACATGTGACGTCACCGGGATGACGAGGACATCCCCGGCCAGACAGTATAGAACCCGCAGCGAGAGCTGAGATTCCACCAGCCGACACCAGAGTCTCCAGCAGTTCACCTCTCCTCGAGTGAAAGTAGTTTTTTTTCACACGTGGTCCGTCCTGTGGCGGTGCAGCCATGTCTCCAAGACAAAAGAAGCGGGTCATATTGGTCATCTCTCTTGTGGCATCTCTAGCGCTAGCTTTTTATTATACTCCTATTCTGTTTCTTCATTTCGGGCTTATTTTCTCCTTACTGTGTTGTATGGCATGTTATTATAACAGACAATCGCTGTATGTGCAGCAGTTCATATCCCTGTCCTACATGGCTATGTTTGCTCTAGTGGCATGTTATTATATGCCCACTTTTCTACGTGTCAGCTGTATCCTCGGAGTGTCTGGTATGGCATGTTATAACAGCCAATGGCTGTATGGGATGTTAGGCCCCGATACCCAGCGCGTACTGACCGTTGCAGCCGCGCTCTGGCACTGGTTGACCTGCAGGTACAGAGTCCCGTCTCCCGCACCAGAGAGAACCAGAAGTTGCCACAGCAACCGTGCAACCCTCGTCGTCCCGGGTTCAGGAGTCCATTCTGGCTTAAGTCTTCAACGGACCACTGGCGGTTATCGACGAGGCTCGGCCTTCATGGGGAGCGACACCGGTAAACCTGAAGGTCCTCTGTTTGGAACCGGTAGAAGTTCTGGATCCGTTTGCCCTCGGGATCAACTACCAGAGAGGGGGCCGGGCCGACCGAACCGAGAGGTGGACCAAAATCCCAAAAGACTGTCAGAGAACGCATTCGCCGCCACCCCTCAGCAGCGCCATCCTCTGCGGAAGACCGGCACCTCCTCAGTGGGGTTCCTGCCTCCGGGCCGGAGGGAGAACTTCAGGAAGAACATTCTCCTCCGCCCTCTCACATCCTTGGCGCTCCCAGTCACAGCGAAGATAACTCGGCCGGACGTCAGGATGCTCAAAGAGAGCCGCGAGAAGAAGGTGCCGCTTGACCATGACGACGGAACCTTTACGGTCCTAGAGCAGAACGGCAAAAGAAGCACCGGCGACGACGGCGGAGGACGAAGTGCACGCTCTGCCTTCGAGTCCCAATTGGTAAGCAAGCTGGGAATCCGGCTGTACACCCAGTCTCCCGGCCACGCTTCCTCGGCGAAATCTGCCCAGACGGCCACCGTCGGTGAGCCAACTATATCCAAAGACGCCCCGGCTGCCACCGTCTACTCAAGCTCGACCAGCGGCTTGCCAGGCTGCCCCGTAACAAGCTTCCCGGCGGCTCGTCTGCCCACAGCCTCCACTCTGGGCGGCGTGGAAGCACGCATGCCTGCCGTCCACCTGGACCCCGACCCCGACCCGGCCACCACCAGTGGGAGCATGGCGCTGCCCTTCGCGGCTGTCCCTCCCCCAGCTCGTGCCTCCTCCTCCTGCCCTGCTGCGGCTGCCCCCTCCACCGGCCCCCTGCTAGAGGCACAGGAGACGCAGAGCGTCCCTCCAGCTGGTTCGACGTTCAATCGAGTTTGCAAAATCGCTTTTGCAAAAGTCCTCAAACAATATGAGAACGCGGGCCTAGTCGGAAGAGTTGACGATAGAAGACGCCGGCGCCGTTGATTTCGTCGACTAAAACTATGACGAAAAATATTCGTCGACTACCTATTTTCACTGACGAAAACTAAATAAAAACTGAATAAAAACTAAGCTACCATGAGTAAAACTAAGACTAAATATATTGACAATTTCGTCAACAAATAAAAACTAGACTACATTTTTATGTTTGGTTGCGCGTGGGTGTTGCGCTCTGAAAATAGCAGATCTACAAGCTCTCAACGCGAGTACTTTTAAGCGTTGGTAGCTTGTAGATTGGCCATTTTCATCATGCAACCAAGTGTAAAATCAGCCATTACGACGCCATCAAGGCACCGCCAAAATTTCAGTCGACTAAATCAACTGTAGATTTAGTCGACAATAAACTTGATATTTAGTCAACTAAAACTAGACAAACTAAAACATTTGTCCTCTCCCCTGCCCCCCCCCCCCCTCTCACACACACACACACACACACACACACACACACACACACACACACACACACACACACACACACACACACATACACACACATCAGCGTCTTTGAGTAGCCTACTTAGAAAAGCGCTATATAAATTCCAGATATTATTATACCACTGACATACAATCGGCAAAGTTGAGGCACAGTTAATGCTGGTGTCCCTATGTTGGGCACGTTTTTAAATGTGTGACCTTGTAGATAGGTTATTTTCACCATTTGTCGTGAAACAAATATTATATAAGGGTTAAGTGGTTTATACGGAAGTCATGTTTTGCACGCACAACAGCGGAGAGACCTGAAATAAAATGTTGGCAGCTGAATCTGTATGTACCATTTTTTATGAACCAAGTACAGTACGAAAATTAACCAAAAAAAAAAATTGAAATTTTCAGGGATATAAACAAGGTAAAATATGTTATTTTAACACAATAACAACAACATTACCATTAAACATTAATGGTCAGTCATTTTCTGGTTCCATCGTTCCAGACCCCATTCATTGTTCCCAAAGAGATTTCCAAAAATATTTATATAAATTATTTTAAGCCTCCGCTAGAATCAAAGCCATCCAGGATACTGCTGAATCATGGACATAAAACATTTGATTCTGTGAAAAAATTGCTTGATTGTAGGTTTGAAATAATTGATAATGGAAATCTCTATGGGAAAAATGAATGGGGTCTGGAACGATGGAACCAGAAAATGTCCGCCACTGCTATGCCCTTTTACATTTGGATGCAGTGCTAAATCGCAACGGACACTATGCCGGTAGTTTGTGCATTCACAAACAAAACATAAGGAATAAAAAATTCAAACAAACTAACACTCATCAATCTTTTTTTTTTGTTCCATTCTGGTCAGGGTGCTGATATTGTACACGTTGGCTCACTAGAAACACTCCATTTTGGTTCCCAAATGGCCCCTTATGGTGGGTGTGTCACTCTGAGAGTGTACAAATGGAATCAAATGGACCCGTAAGGGTCCATCAGTGGGCCAGCAGAAAGAGACGGAGTGGAATCAGGGTTGGATATGCGGGGGGGGGGGGGGGGGGGGGGGGGGGTAATCATTGCTACAGAGTGTTTGTTCGGTCACAGGGGTCTCTCCAGCTCTTTAGTAAACAGAATATAGTACATTTTCTTTGTTCTGAAAATGCATTTTCTGTTTAATAAAGAGCTGGCGAGACAAGGAGACTCCTTTTGCTGAGCAAACACTCTATAGCAATGAGCACTATCATAATATAGAGCTATTTAACACTTATTTTAACCAAAGTAAATCACTTACCCTATACCCTTTAATGTACAGCAAAAACAGAAAAGTCACTAAGATGGAGCCCTGGGGGACTCAGCTAGACACCATATGGGGTTGATGTGGTTAACCTTATTAACCCTGGCATCCCTATGCAAAAATAGCACAAGCGCATTCGCTCTGCGATGAGTTGTGAGTTTGTAGATGGCCGATTTTCTCTATTTGTCGTACAACAAAGTATATCGTTGTTGTCGGGCAGAAAACTCTTATCTCCATATTTTAACTTGCTGTGTTTTTTCGTAAATTAATGCCCTACTTGATCTACAGCGTCACACAAAAACATCAAAAGTATCTTTTTTTGCTAGATTTTTGCTGTTTTCTTTTTATTTTAATCCTGAAAAGTAGCAAAGTAACAAGTAAAAGGACATGTGAGGTTTCCACCCGACAGAGACAATATTGGGCTTAACCCATTAAGACCTGAGGCCCATTCTACAAAATGTCTTCTAAATCCGAACAATTTTCTGAAAAAACTTATGTTTCTATATCAGTGGTGCGCCATCTTTTTCTTGTCAAGGACCCCCAAAACTATATGTATTTGGCCGCAGACTCCCATCTCAAAATATGTTGTTCCAGGGGGTCCCAGAAGCAAAGATTTGAGTTAAAAATGTTCGCTTAAAAATATATATATATTCAAAGATATTAAAATTTTCACGATTTTTCAAAAATAGCAGATCTACAAGCTCGTAGCGCGGCACTCGGTGCTGCGCTATGAGCTTGTAGATCTGCTATTTTTGAATAGCCAAAGTGTAAAATAATGCTTTTTTAGCTCAAATCTAAAAATGACACAGATGCGTTCCCTGTCTAAAAGGGTTAAGTGGTTACGAAATGTTTTTACAATGTGAAGCCTGCCTCCACCACCTAAGAGAAGTACCTGAGAATCGAAGCCTATATATTTGAGTAATTTCCATACATATCTCCTTCTCAGGGCAGTGAGCCAGCTGAAAGCGACAGCGTGGAATGAAAGAAGAAGCGTGCTTGCTCGTGCCTTTTTTGCCATGCAAAGGCAGGCAAGGCAGCTCTCTCAAATCTCCCATCTCAAGACGTGTGCCAAGCTTGATGAATGTGTTGAGCCGTTTCATGTTATTTCAGGAGAAGCAGGAGATAAAGGGCGTCGAATTAGTGATGGATATGACTGCAGGGCTGACAGCGCAAGTCTGTCAGCCGGGGCTGTAATCTCCTGTTAGAACCGACTGACTCTCGCTTCCATCGCTGAATGGATATATATGGCACAGATATATAGATTCAAAATGTGTCTTTGAGGAAAGACGAATGTTCAAGGCTTTTTGTATAACTTTCAACAGTTCACATAAAGGAATTCTCGGTGGCCACCCCCCCCCCTATGGGAATCGCTCCCAAGCTCACATCAAAGCTGCCCACCCTCGCCATGTTTAACTGAGGCCGATTCTTACTAATGTCTTCCAAATCCCAACAGTATTCTGAAAAACATATGTTTCTATATCAGTGGTGCTCAATCTTTTTCATGTCAAGGATCCCCAAAACTATATGTATTTGGCCGCGGACCCCCATCTCAAAATATTTTGTTCCAGGGGGTCCGAGAGGCAAAGATTTGAGTAAAAAATGTTCGCATTAAAATAATATAAATATATTAATTTGCACATTTCCTTGATTTTTCAAATAATGAATAGCCAAAGTGTAAAATAATGCTTTTTCTCTTTGGATAAAAGCGCTACATACTGTAAATAAACCATTTAATCATAATCCAGTCAAAAAATCGACATACATTTTAACTAGTTTATTTTTTTCCAATAAAGTTGTAATTATTTCTGTAAAGCAACAAAGTGTGTGTGTGTGTGTGTGTGTGTGTGTGTGTGTGTGTGTGTGTGTGTGTGTGTGTGTGTGTGTGTGTGTGTGTGTGTGTGTGTGTGTGTGTGTGTGTGTGTGTGTGTGTGTGTGTGTGTGTGTGTGTGTGTGTGTGTGTGTGTGTGTGTGTGTTTAGTTTAGTTTATTACGGATCCCCATTAGTCCTCACCACAGTGAAGACTATTCTTCCTGGGGTGTGTGTGTGTGTGTGTGTGTGTGTGCGCGTGCGCGCACGCGTGTGTGTGTGTGTGTGTGTGTGTGTGTGTGTGTGCGCACACCTTGTATCTCCATATTTCATCTTGTTATGTAACTTTGTTTCATAAATGCATGCCCTATTTTATACTTTTTTCTTATGAGAGGGAAATAACCGTTGGGCTATCGTCAACATTTCTGTAATTTCTGTAATGACTTGCCCAGAACAGGGACGCCAGGTTTAAAGTGGTTGTGTCTGCGGGTTTCATAAATGTTGAACCAATAAAAAGTATTTAACAAGAGTTTGTTACTAAATAATAACTTCATTGGATCCTTTGGAACGCTGTCTCTTTTTTCCCATTTACTGACGAACTACGTTCTTGGACACCCACCAGTGACAGTATGCATGTGTGTATTAAGATGCATACAGTACACCATTTACATCTGTTTAGTTAACGGCTGTTTTGAAGCCTGATAGCCATGGAATTACAAATCATCGCTTCCAGGTAGAAACCTTGTATGTCCAAAACAGTTACCTCTCAGGAAAAGGAGAAAAAAAGAGCCTGTGATCCAATGTATTATTATTTTGTCACAAGCGCTTCAATATTTTCAAATATAGGTTCAATATCTACAAAACCCCCAGGCACACTTAACAACTTTCACTTAACCCATTAAGACCTGAGGCGATTCTTAAAAATGTTTTCCAAATCCTAACAGTTTTTTGAAAAAAAATCAACAACAAAAAATGTCAAGATTTTTCAAAAATAGCAGATCTACAAGCTCATAGCGCGGCACTCGGTGCCGCGCTATGAGCTTGTATATCTGCTATTTTTGAATAGCCAAATAAATCTAAAGTGACACAGATGCGTTCCAGGTCTTAATAGGTTAACCCATTTAGACCTGAGTCCCATTCTAAAAAACGCCTTCTAAACTATGACATAAGTTTCCTGAAAAACTTCAAATATTTATTCAAAAAAATATATATATATATTTAGCTGTATACTGTACATAGCAACACAAACCCCAAAAGGGGTCCCCGGATTGAAGGGTGCTAGTTACGTATAGGGGTTCCAGTTCTAAACGGGTTCATGTATTATTTATTTAAAAAGAATAGCAAAAATAGCAGATCCACACGATCATTGTATGATGAAGTATAGGGAATTAATTTACAAAAACAAAACAAAACAAAGGGTTGAAATATGTATTATGGAGATACAAGTTTTCTGCATGATAGCAGCTAAATGCACCACAGCGCGGACACACACACACACACACACACGCGCGCACGCATGCATGCGTGTGCCTCATGCTACATGCAGCGTATACGGGATGCTCCAAACACATGTGCGTCGTGTCGTGAGAGAGCGTCATGCCTCACTGAACCAGAGGGGGGGGTGGGGGCGGGGCGGGTGGACACGACACAGCGCCACATTACAATCAAACACGCACATTACACATGACATCAAACACGCACATTACACATGACATCAAACACGCACGTTACATTATTACATTACAGTCATTTAGCAGACGCTTTTATCCAAAGCGACTTACAATAAGTGCATTCAACATAGTTAGGGAACGAAACTATCACCAGAAGTCTTAAGTGCATTCTTTTCTAAAACAGGCAACTAAGAGTATACCTAGCGCGAAGGTAAAAGTGCAATATATCAGCTACCTACTTTCTTAGACAGATGAGACAAATAGGAAAATCAAATGAGCACGAGCTAAAACAAATAAGTGTATCGAATAAACAAGATCCAATAAAACAAGAGCTCGTACAACTAGTCAACAACAAGTAGGCAAGGCGAAGAGGAAGGGTAGTGTTTCCTGAAGAGGTGGGTTTTCAGCCTGCGGCGAAAGATGGGCAGTGACTGTCCTGACAGTGGGGAGTTTATTCCACCACTGTGGAATGATTCATTGCTATGTCATTACACATGACATCAAACACGCACATTACACATGCAAACCGCTATACTGTCGTTTTCCAACGCTTCTGCTATTATGTTTCCTTCGTTCCGCACCGGTTGCTAAGAGTGCGGGGGCAAAAAAGGGGGTTTACCCCTAATTCCATGGTCTGAAGCGCATGTAGCGAATCAGACGTCCAACTCTTAACCCATTTAAACCGGTAAGGCATCTCTGTCATTTTCTAGATTCATTTGGGGCTATTAAAAAATAGCAGATATACAAGCTCATAGCACGGCACCGAGTGCCGCGCTATGAGCTTGTAGATCTGCTATTTTTTGAAAAATCTTGAACATTAATGTGCAAATATTTGAATATGTATTCTTTAACATTTGTATGTATTTCTTCATATATTTGTAACCGTCAAATGTCTCAACAGATGTCTTCATTTTCCTGAAAAAAATATTGTTGCTATATCATCAGTGGTGCTCAGACTTTTTCATGTCAAGGACCCCCAAAATATTGTTTCTGGCCGCCGATCCCCATCAAAATATGTTGTTCCAGGGACCCCCCAGAAGCAAAGATTTGAGTAAAAAATGTTGTTAAAAAAAAAAAAAAAAGTTCAAGATTTGTCAAAAATAGCAGATCGACAAGCTGGTAGCGCGGCACTCGGTGCCGCGATACCAGCTTGTAGATCTGCTATTTTTGAATAGCCCAAAGTATAAAATAATGGTTTATAGCAACAAACAAAAAATTAGATGCGTCCCAGGTTTTAATGGGTTAAGAAGCGCTCCGACAGTGACGGTGACTGGAGCCAGGGGCCAAATTGCCGAGTCAACCGTGTCTCACGACTCGCCTGCGCCCGAGCCGGGGCCGGGGCCCAGCGTAGCGTACACGTACACTTTATTTTTAGACGGGCATGCAGCGGGGAGGCTATAATCGAGAGGAGAAGCATAAATGGGACCATTTGTACTAATGTTAGCGGCTCGCTATGTACGCTAAGGCCCCATCTGCATTAAGTCTTTGTTTTTTAACCTGATTATGGAGAGAGAGTGCGTGTGGGGGAGTCAAAGCCCATAGCGTCAGGGAGATCTCTGTGATTGCTTGGGACAAAGGCCCTCCTCGGTATATACGGGCTGTAATGAAGCATGTTGTTGCTGTTTTAAAGGGGGAGATTTAAGTGGTTCAACGTTATTTGCCCCGTGGTGTTTGCTCTAATGACCCACAGGAAAATCGTAGCTCATGTCAATGATAGTGGACGGGTTGGAATGATAGGTTTACTGGATTAATTAATGCGCGGGTTGTGCAGTGTTAATACATTAATATATGGCAGTATTTCTTATTTTTTTTCCTTTAATGGACCCCCAGTTTGATATGCATTACACCATGGGCCCCCTGTCTATCGTTTTTTTAAATGTATCTCTGGTACCCTAATCTACACTTAAAATCCTCAGTGTTAAATTAAGTTATTTGGTTACAAATTATTTTAGGGTCCATTTGATTTCTAAATATCAGTCTTTCAGCCAGGGACCCCCTGGAACCCTCTCAAGGACCCCTGGGGGTCCCCGGAGACAACTTTGAAAACCGCTGATATATGGGACCCGTAATATAACCGATAAAAATCAAAACAACAGCATGTACATTTTTAGCAGAAATGCTATCAAAGTTATTTTATTCAATATTTCAAATATAAAAAAGTAATGTAATGATCCAATATGTTACTATATTACAAGTGTAGGGGGAGGGGGGAGTCCACAGTTACGCAATAGTTTGCAATGCATGGTTGAGTTTTGTTCGGTTTAACTTGTAACAGTGGGTGACATTTTAGAATCGCTGATGTTTTCACTTTGGGGTGAATGGAAGTTGTCACATGCAGACATGTCAGTCAGTGAGCACATGTTGAGTGGGACGGATGGACAGAACGTTATCTGTCCCCTTCAGATGGATGGCTTGACACAAAGAGACAGGCTGCGTCTTATGCACTATACGCGCACTGGTGGAGGAGAAGTCAGATTTTTTTTTTTTACTTAACCCTTTAGGACAGAGAAGGCATCATTTGTGTCATTTTAAGATTTCTTTGGCTATTCAAAAATAGCAGATATTCAAGCTCATATTGAGCTTGTATATCTGCTATTTTTTTTAAATCTTGAACATTTATGCAAATCTTGGAATACATATTTTTTTAAGCATTTTTTAAAATATTTGTTAAATATTTAGTTCCAGGGACCGCAAGAAGCAAATATTTGAGTTACAAATGTCCGCTTTAAAAAAATAAATTCAAATATTTGCACTATGCGCCACACTATGAGCTTGTATATCTGTTATTTTTCAATAGCCAAAGAAATCAAAAAATTACACAGATTCTTCCCCGGTCTAA
Organism: Gymnoscopelus microlampas; assembly: GCF_963454915.1. Lineage (NCBI taxonomy): Eukaryota > Metazoa > Chordata > Actinopteri > Myctophiformes > Myctophidae > Gymnoscopelus > Gymnoscopelus microlampas. The sequence goes on along the minus strand of NC_139943.1, from coordinate 54,244,667 downwards.
ATGGGTTAAAGGGCAAGACCACTGGTAGAGGTTTGGGTCGTGTATTACCTTGCCGTGATGTAACTCCAAAGGCGATGAAATCTGCCATATCGCACGCACACACACACACACACACACACACACACACACGTGCATTAGTAAATGTACAAAATGGGTCTTATTTTTTGTATTGTAAACTTAAAGAGGTGGGGCCATTGTTTTGCACTTTTTCTGTTTTTCATGTGTCTATGAGGTTGATAGAACGTCATTAAGCCCCCTGGTTGTGTTTTTATGGTGTTTTATGTCCTCTCTGACTATTTTGAGTTTCTTCCTGGAGGCTGAAACCTTGAGGGTCAAGGTTCACTGAAAATCACAGCACCCCGTCTTTAAAAGTAACTAAGTAACTAAAGTCTTACGATAATTGTAGTGGGGGTATAAAGCATAATGTTTTCCTCTGAGCTGAATCTATCTGTACGTTCGGACGAATGAAAGCTTGACACAAAGAGAAATCCTGCATCACATGCGCCGTGTGGCAGAATGCACACAGCACGCTACATTTCCTCCGCCACCACATTGTCCACCAACGTGGACGGGGAAAAAATCAATACGGAGACCAATTCAATAAGCCAGAAATCTCACTTTGCTGCCTGTCTGTGTGTCTTAACCTGTTGAGACCTGGAACGCATCTGTGTCACTTTTTGATTTGAGCTAAAAAGCATTATTTTACACCTTGGCTATTCAAAAATAGCAGATATACAAGCTCGTAGCTTGTAGATCTGCTATTTATGAAAAATCGTGAACATATGTGCAAATCTTTGAATGTATATTCTTTTAAAGCTAACATTTTAACTCAAACTTTGCTTCTGGGGGTCCCTGGAACAAAATATTTTCAGATGGGGGTCCGCGTTCAAATACATATCATTTTGAAGGTCCTTGACATGAAAAAGTTTGAGCACCACTGACATAGAAACATGCGTTTTTCAGAAAACTGTTAGGATTTAGAAGACATTTGTAGAATCGGCTTCAGGTCTTAATGGGTTAAAGAAGAATCCTGTGGTGGTTATTGTTTGAAGTCCAATAGTTTAATTAATAGAACATCGGAGTCTCTTGGCAAGCACACAAGGCTTTACCGTATTTGCTGACGGAAAAGACTGGCAAGAAGAAACGTGATCTGTGACAGTGTTGCCGTCTCTGGGAAGCAGAAATTGCAGCTGAGGGTGTATTGACGGAATGGGGACTTGTTTGTCCTGTATAGGACAACACAGGAAATGAAAGATGTGCCGTTAAGAGTCAATACAAGAGCTGTGTGTGTCCTTCAGCTCTGCCAGTGGCGGATGTTTTGAATGGTGGAAACCCTGTATGTCCAAAGCTCTTACTTTTCAGAAAATGGAAAGAAAATAACCTGTATTCCAAGGGATCCAATGTATTAGTATTTAATTAGTATTTAGTCACACGCTCTTGCCCTGTATTACAATTGCCTAGAGGGTGGGTCGACCGCGGGCGTCGCAAACGTAACATCCGGACTTGTGAGGCGCACCGTTGCTCCAATAGGCTCTATTCACAGCAGCCATTATTATGAAGACATTCACAGGTGTTACCAATGATACTAGTGAAGGCTCTGTTCCATTCTGGTCAAACAGAGTCAGGGTGCTGATAGTGTGTGCATGTTGGCTCACTGGAAACACTCTGTTACACCAGTGGGTCTAAAGTTGGGGTCCAGGGACCCTCATGGGCTTCCAAATGGCCCCTTACGGGTGTGTAACTCTGAGAGTGTACAAGTGGTTTCATTTGTACACTCTCAGAGTTATGGGGGTCGTGTAAACCACCACCGTGCTACATTAAATGGAACAGAGCCTTCATTACTAGTATCATTGGTAACACCTGTGAAGGAAGTGATAATATGGCTGCTGTGCATAGAGCCTATCCACACCAAACTTGGCACACACATTGTTCAGGGGACAGCCATCAGAATAGCACCAGCTGCAGTGACAGTTACTATAGTGCGGCAGTGGCTCAGGGGTAGAGTTGCTGGTAGAGCGGCCGGATGGGACCAGCGAGGTTCCCAGTTCGATCCCGGGCTCCCCCAAAGTTAGTCGAAGTGTCCTTGGGCAAGACACTGAACCCTACATTGCCTCCAATGAGTCGGTCGGCGCTAGCTTGCCACCATTGGTGTGTGAATGTGGCAAAGTGAGGACACTGGCGTCGACTGTTCGCCGCTTCACCTCCTATTGTCCCCCCACCCTGTATGAATGAATGAACCATTGTAAAGCGCTTTGAGCGCTATAAAAATGCAATTCATTATTATTATTACTTCAGAACCATGGACAGCAGCTAGAGTTACTTCAGTCTCTCTGTCTTTCTGTGTCTCTCTCTCTCTCTCTCTCTCTCTCTCTCTCTCTCTCTCTCTCTCTCTCTCTCTCTCTCTCTCTCTCTCTCTCTCTCTCTCGGGGCACCTGGGTGCACTGTTGCTCTAATCCACACCGAACTTGGCACAAACACTGTTCACGGGTCAGCCATGACATGTGGGCAAAACTGAGGGGCCACATTGGCCATGGCCTCCGTGAAATCCCTGCCATGGTGTAGAGGGGGCCAAGTATAGAACCCTGGGGGACCCCAGTAAATGAAATACAGTATAATAGGGTTTAAGTGGTTTAAGTGCAATTTTTCTTGTCACATCCACAAGTGATGTTTGGAGCTAATGCTCTTCTTTAGAGGAGAAGAGAATGTGTGAAAAGCATTAGCTTGAAATGTCACTTGTCTACTGTTATGTGCCAAGAAATTGCACTTAACCCATTCAGACCGGGAACGCATCTGTGGGTCATTTATAGATTCCTTTGGCTATTCAAAAATAGCAGATCTACAAGCTATAATATCAGTGATTTTATCGGGTGCCAGTCGCGTAGATCTACGCCAAACGATTTAAAGCCGCAGTGTGCCAGTCGCGTAGATCTACGCGACTCGCATTTCCCATGTTAAATCGAAAAAGTGCACATTCCGGAATTTTTTTCGACCCATTTCCGGTTCCGGGGCCGACCGGAAACGGAATAAAACTGGTTCCGGTTTTTTCGCTCGCATCCGTTTCCTGTCTGGGCGTCAGCTTAGAATGGATTTATCTCCCTTGTTGTTTTCCTCACCGCATCGCCCTGTCTAACGTTCTCGCCTGTAACTTCAAAATGGCGGCACGGATCGGCTCGGATTTTTTTGTATTTGTTTTTCACGGATCCCGTGTTTGTGTCGAACCAAATGAACGCGGATTTTAAACGGATTTAGCGGGGGCTATGACGACATGAAAAAAACAAAAAAACAACAAAAAGAGCTTGGCACTGGTAGGTACATTATGAGATTAACCTCTGGCGTCCAATGTGTTAAACGTTTTCATGTCATGGACCACCCACCCACAATGAAAATATTTTGTTCCAGGGACCCCCAGAAGCAAAGATTTGAGTTTAAAATGTATATATATTATATTCACAGATTTGCACACATTTTCAATATTTTTTTTCTAGAAAATTGCAGATCTACAAGCTCATTTGAGCTTGTAGATCTGCTCTTTTCGAATAGCCCAAAGAAATCTTAAAATTACACAGATGCGTTCCCGGTCTTAATGGGTTAAAGGAGCTACAGTGAACAATATTGCTGTCCCAGCCCGGCTTCCCATACTCGAACACGACCAATTAAGCCAGATGCAACTCCACGGTGATGGACTTTACCCATTACCAGTGGTTGTAAAAGTACTCACATTTTTTACTTAAATAAAAGTATCAATACTGCATTGTAGAAATATTAAAGTCCGGAATTTAATTATAATATAATTTGAGCTTATAGATCGGCTATTTTCAAATGGCCGAAATGTATATACGGCTGAAGTGGTAATGTCTGTTTCGTAATACTAATCAACATCGACAAAGTAACTAGTAACTAAAGTTTTCAAATAATTGTAGTGGAGTAAAAGTACAATATTTGCCTCTGAGATGTAGTGGAGTTGAAGTAAAAGTACTGAAAATTGGAAATACTTTAATAAAGTAAAAGTACCTCAACATTATACTTAAGTATAGTCATTTTAGTAAATGTACTTAGTTACTTTACACCACTGCCCATTACCACCTTGACCCTGAGTGCCCTTGCAAATGCTTTGTTTAAAATTTAAAATTCCAAAAAGTCTGCAAAAAGTAAAGGCAAATCAATGTGTATTTCCATCAAGGCATCAACTTCAGAATTCTGAAGAGGGCACAACAAGGCCATAGAGATATCAAGACAGCAACAGCAAAACACAAGCAGCAATGTAGAGCTTATATACCTTCTGATATAAATACAGATATTGTGTTTTTCTGATTTGTTCCTACATGTTCATAGGACGTCATGGTGTATTATGAAACCCTGAATGGTGTGATTGATTTCTCCTGGTAAATGCATCTCAATGGGGCCTGCGTCAAAGAGAGAGCTGTGATCTAAATTGATTGGTCATCAATTGCCGTAGCCGACATGACAGCTGTGCTGTTGGAGCCGTTCATTAAGAGCTGTGGTGTGACTCACATGAACTCATCAAACACTCTGAATGCAGGGTTGACAACAACTGTTTTCCATGGAAAGTATAACTAGCTTATGGCCTGGGGGCTTTGAGGAAGTTGGTGTTTGTAGAGCGGAGCGTTGTGTGGAGACTAATTCCTTGAGGTAGAAAGGAGCGTTGCCGTGAATACACCGAAGAGTTAACAGGGATATCTTGTATTCGGTCCGGGAGGAGACAGGAATTTGGGGGCCCTTGACATTAAAACGTTCAGAGGTGGACGAAGTACTCAACCCCAGGATTTGAGTAAGAGTACAGATACTCCTGGTCAGATTTACGCCACTACAATAAAAGTAGCTCAGTCAAAATGTTACTCAAGTAAGAGTAAAAAAGTCATTGCTTTTAAATATAGGCTACTTAAGTATTCAAGTACATGCAAAATACTTAAAGTACAAGTAAAAGTACATGCCATAAAAACGAAAGTTAAAGTAGAAGTAAACAGAAACCAGAAACACCACTAGTGTGAGAGCAGAAGTGTGGCCAATTGCATTTTAGGGAAGAAAAAGGATACAGCCAACCTAAAAGTACTCAGTACTTTACAGCCTTTCTAGAAATGTACTTGTGTAAAAGCAAAATATTTGTTTTGGAAATGTACTCAAGTAAGAGTAAGTATCAAAAAAAAATCTAATACTCAAGTATATTATATAAAATATGATATAATACTCAAGATCCTCAGAATCTGTACTTAAGTACGGTACTCAAGTACATTTACTCTGTTACTGTCCACCACTGCAAATGTTTGGGAACCACTGTGGTCACCAGAGTGACCTTTCACCTTTCAGCGATGGCACCGTGCCCCATGATCAGTGGTCACGTGACCTTTTATAACCTACTGTTCATTAGCATTTCTGCCTAACGACCTCCATGTGTAATCAGGGTAACTTATGCAAGAAGTGAATTTGCATATTTTTCCTTCTTTTTTTGGGTGCCATTATAAAGATGTTTGCCTGCCAAGAAAGTGTCCTAAATTGGCTTGCTCTGCGACGCGGCCGAAAGGTTATGAAGCATAGTGAGAATATTGCGTCCATAATTCATCCTCTTTTTTTAACCCATTAAGACCGGGAACGCATCTGTGTGTAATTTTAGGTTTTTTTGGGCTATTAAAAGAATGTATCTCATAGCTCATAGCGCGGCACCGTGCTATTTTTTTTTTTATCGTGAAAATGTGTGCAAATCTTTGAAGATATGCAAGCGAAAATGTTTAACTCAAATCTTTACTTCTGGGGGATTCCAAAATGTCTTCTAAAACTGTTTTTTGAAAAAACGTAGGTTGCTATAATATCAGTGGTTCTCTAACTTTTTTCAAGTCAAGGACCCCCATAATTATATGTATTTGGTCATGGACCCCCATCAGAAAACATTTTGTTTCAGGGATCCCCCTAGAAGCAAATATTGGAGTTAAAGATACACATATTACAAGACTTGCACAAATTGCACAAAAGATTTTAGAAAAAATAGCAGATTTACAAGCTCATAGCGCGGCAATTGGTGCCGCGCTATGAGCTTGTAGATCTGCTATTTTTGAATAGTCAAATAAATAAAAAATAAATGACACAGATGCGTTTCCGATCTTAATGTGTTAAAAACCCTTTCACACATTACTGTAGCTCTATCTGACATTTTCTTTTAATTTAATCAGAAAAGCATTCAGTGCTCTTACATGTGTGATATTCAATGGCTCACAGAACAGCGCAGTAATTGGTATTTGATGAGTAGACAAGGCTTGACATTATGCTGTTGAAACTGAGCAGAGTGGCAGGTCCTTGTATGTATACGCTCTTACATTAATGACATACTGGCATAACTATAGCCTTATAGTTTTTGTATGCATCCATTACGTCCATTAAAAACCTTCCTTTGTACAGCATGAGTACAGCAGGTGGAAGCTCGAATGGCTGTGTGTGTGGGTGTGTGTGTGTGTGTGTGTGCGTGTGTGTGTGTGTGTGTGTTAGCTGTGTGTGCGTGCATGCGTACTATAATTGTATTACTATTGACGTGGGGACCAGAATGTCCTACTAAACCAAGGGTTACCAAACTGTAATAATATATAAATAGCAGTCAATGACTGCTATTTATGTATTAGTATATCACTACATAATCAATCAAACTTTATTAAGGACACATGGTCCATAGGAACATAACAAATAACATACAAATACTAAGACAAACAAAGAAGGACATAGTCGACATAAAATCATACATTCATATAGAGGCTTCCAATGGTTCCACAGTTTCAAGAGTCAAACCTGACTATAACATAATGTTATATCATTGACCTATATGGCGTTATATCAACAAGGATAGGATGATTAAAAAAGGTTATGTCTGTAGGAGTGCAGGCTATCAAAAATTTGACGTTACCTGGGTTACATGTTCTGATAGTTGTACTTGAATGTTGACATGAAATAATAATCCCGTTTAGGGTTTCATTAGCGCGAGCGTGGAAATATACGGCTTGTAGTGACGCCGCTGCTCAACACACGTTGAAAGGCCAGGATAAAGATACCAAGGATTCGATACCAAGGATACCAGTGATGTCACTGTTATGCGACACTGAAGTAGCACGGACGTAGTACGCCAATATGGATGCACCGGTCCATGGAACGGTGGTTGGGAACCTCTGCATTATAGGGTTTAAGTGGTTAAAGGTTTCATGACTTCACATTTCTATTTACTGTATGTATTTTTTCAGTTTTTTTTGTTTTGTTTTCTGACCTTAATTACACCCAAAAAACGGATGAATCTTAATAAATACTAAGGCTCAGAAAAGTGCTGTGATTGGCCTGTGGTCCATTAATCCCGCCCCCTCTCCTCCCCTATCCTTCTTCTTTGGGGGGGACGGAGCATAGGCGATGATAGACAGGCAAAATCCCTCAACAGCGACACCCGCAGGCAAATCGTTTTTTTTTTCCATGGCAGCTGAAAAGGCCTCAGAACGAACACAGAGAGAAAAAAATGTGCCATGGCTCACTGGAGTGGATTTTGCAGTTAAAACCTTCTATTACACATTTGAAGGACCATGATAAAGACTTTTAATGTTTTGTCAACCAGCATGTCATGAAACCTTTAACACTGTTGGCCTTGTGTTGTAAGTGCCTTTGCGGTCCACAATGTTGTTGTAAACCAGTTGATGTGGTTACAGTATGGCCTCCATCTCCAGATTGTGTTGACACTCCATCAGACACAGTAAATACACCATAGGACAGCTGTTGAAAACAATAAGCTGAACATTACGAGGTTGACAGTGGTGTAAAGTAACTTAAGTACATTTACTCAAAGAGGTGGTGCCATGGTTTTGCACTTTTTTTTCTGTTTTTCATGTGTCTATGAGGTTGATAGAACTTCATTAAGCCCCCTGGTGGTGTTTTTATGGTGTTTTATGTCTTCTCTGACTATTTTGAGTTTCTTCCCGGAGGCTGAAACCTTGAGGGTCAAACGTGCCAATAGAAAAACAGTGACATAGTAAAAATATACCCTCCCCTCATTATCATAACACAACAGGTGTGGGCATGAGGAGGAGGAGGGACTAGGACAGGTGGGTGGTGCTAAGGTGGTGGAGGAGTTGCTAAGGTGAGAACCAGGTATACTTAATGAACTGGAGGCGTGTCCACATAAAAACATAATTTTAACCATTTCTGTACACTTTTTTGAAAAACATCTTTCTCCTAGTATAACCATAAAACCTGATGATTATGTTTTAGGGGGGGGGGGGGGGGGGGGGGGATCACTGAAAATGACGGCACCCCGTCTTCAAGTACTGTACTTAAGTACACTTTTGAGGAGTTTTTACTTCACTGAAGTATTTCCCATTTTCAATACTTTTACTTCATCTTATTATTATTATTTGAAAACTTTAGTTACTTTGTAGATATTGATTATTATTACAAAACCACTTCAGCCCTATATACGTTTCGGCCATTTGAACATAGCCGATCTACAAGCTCACAATGTGTCGCGATGTGACACATTATGAGCTTGTAGATCTGCTATGTTCAAAAGATGTTTATACTTTTTGAACTTGTCAAATGGGACATTATGCATAATGAGTGCTTTTACCTTTGGTACTTTAAGTATATTTTGATGCCAATACTATTGTACTTTTACTCAAGTAAATTTTGAATACAGGACTTATACTTGTAACAGAGTATTTATTTATATTGTGGTATTGATACTTTTACTTAAGTAAAGAATGTGAGTACTTCACTGCTGGCTGACTGACTGACTGACTGCTGACTGAGTTACTTTTGAGCAGCAGGAGGGTGAAGAGAGAGAGAGACAGAGGGAGCAATTGGAGAGTGAGAAAAATATGCTTGTCTTGGAAAAGGGCGAGAAAGAACATGAAACTGAAATGGAAGAAACGAGACAGAGGGGACTGACTGACAAATTAAAATTTGAACAGCAAAAAGTGCTCGGTGCCACAGCGAGTGAACTTGCACGAGATGTTTCACCATAGGGAAGAGCTTTTGTGTTCTTGGGGTCAGTCAGTTCAGTTTGATACCAGCATTAGTCATGTATACTCCCGGGTCTTGAACCACAGGAGCCTTAACGTCCATATTCTATGGCATGTCACAACAGGCGAACATTCTAAAAAAAAAAGCAAATCTACTGTACAAGGTCTTCACCACTCTGCCTCGACGCAGGCCACTCGGCTGAAACACGTCGGCAGGATTTATTTGATGTATTTCCTTCTTTCTTTACATACTTTCTTCATCCTTATGAGTGTGCCTTGAACCCGAGGAAGAGACCCTGACCCTCTATTTGTGTCAGGGTAGCTCAGTCGGCAGATCTCTTGCCTTTGGACCACAAGGGGCGGCAGTGGCTCAGGGGGTAGAGTGGCCGGTAGAGCGGCCCGGATGGAAACCGCAAGGTTCCCCGTTCGACCCCCAGAGTCAGTGTCGAAGTAGCCTCGGACACCCATGCCTTTTTTTTTGTTTCAAAAGAAAAAAAAAGCCTGGGAGAGCCTTGCAGGAACGCTGGTCTTAGGACCTTGTTATCTCCTAACCAATCAGAGTGCTCCAAACCTAGGCGCTGGAATCCAGCGCCTAGGTTTGGCTCCGCCCTTCAAGACCATCGATTGGGCTCGTTCTTTCAGTCTAGTGTCGAAGTGTCCTTGAGCAAGACGCTGAACCCCTAACTGCTCCCGATGAGCAGGTTGGTGCCTTGCACGGTTTCCTCCGCCATCGGTGTGTGAATGCTTTGGATGCAAGCGCTATATAAATGCACCATTTACCATTTAAGGCAGGGGTCTTCAACGTTTTCGGGCCAAGGACCCCCTAGCTGAGAGAGAGATGAAGCAGGGACCCCCTACTCTATATTGTACACAATTGTGTTTCAGATTAAAGATTTTTTTTTACTTAGTCTGCTCTTTTTTCCCTCTACACCTATACTTCTTTGCCAAAAATAGCAGATCTACAAGCTCTCAACGCCTCGCAGCGCGAGGCGTTGAGAGCTTGTAGATCGGCTATTTTTGGCTGATGTTTCCCTCAGGAAAGGAATTCTAGGGTTCAAGTGGTTAATGTAAAAAGCGAAATACTACCACACAAAGATTTGGCGGACCCCCTATAGTAGCTCTGAGGACCCCCTAGGGGGCCCTTGTTGAAGACCCCTGATTTAAGGTCATGGGATCGATCCCAGGCATCGCCAACTCAGCGTATGGGTAGCGCTCGGTTGTGCGGGGATAGACTCCCGCCTTCCCGGATACCGACAATAAGCCTCTTTGACCTATACTTCTACTATATTTGACCAGGAGGCTGATGGTGAGGGCTTGGCCCCCGATTCGGAGCACGCTTTGTTGCTTCAGTACATTTTAACCACTTAGAACCTGTACTTTATTCAGTGTTCTTCAAACGTTTTCATGTCAAGGACCCCCAAATCGACACTTATTAGCCCACGGACCCCCATTTGAAAAAAATATGCCAAGGACCCTCATAAGAGAAGATTGTTCGCGCTCTAGCAATGATTTTCAACCATTTTAATTTCAAGGACCCCCAGTTTAACATGCACTAGGCTACAGACCCCCATTTAGTGGCATTTCTATCTCTGTGACCCAGATTTATGTTGTGCAATCAATGTTAATGTAACTCAGAGAGTGTACACATACCAAATGGACCCATTTGGTTCCATGTGTACACTTTCTGAGTTACAAAAAAACAGGGATATTTTTTAGGCTTCAAGTGGTTAACTGGTGAAGGCCCAGACCATCCATCTACTAACTCTGTGCCTGAATGCAGCTGACAGCTTGAGTTATGTCAGAGTGAAAACATGTCATCTTTGAGTGATCCCTGAGGCGCTCCGCCAGCCTCTTCTGTCCTGAGAACGGGGGAGATAAACAAACTAAGACTGAATTTAGCTCAGGAGGACACTCGTTGTCTCGTTTTAAATCCTTGATGTTCTGCTGCAGGAGTTGATCTGTTTTGGGATTCGATCGTTTTTTTGGAGCAGAAGAAGAATTCCATCAAAAAGTGTATTGTTACATAATATCGTCTCTGTAGGGCGGAAACCCCATTATGTCCAAAACTGTGACTTCTCAGGATTTAGAAAAAAATGGCAAAAGTAGCAGATCTACAAGCTCGAAACGCGTCGCGAAGCGACGCGTTTCGAGTTTGTAGATCTGCGACTTTTGCCATTTGTTTCTACTTTTGGCATTTTTTGCCATTTTTTTTAACTTTTGATGCTTTTTTGTGACGCTGTAGTATGATCAAAGTAGGGCGTTAAAGGGATAGTTCACCCAAAACATTACTTTTTTTCTATAGATTAGTCACCCCATGGAGATATGTTTTGGGTTTTTCACATTCCTAAGCCAATCATTTGATGACCAGTGGACCGGTAGGCAGCGGTTCCAGTAGGAGACACAAAGGAGACTCTTTGTGTCTCCTACAGGAATGGCTGCCGGTCATCAAATAATTGCCTCAGGAATGCGACAAAAACTAAAAATATGTCCATGAATTCAAGTCTCCATGGGGTGACTAATCGATAGAAAAAAGTCATTTGGGGGGTGATATCTCTTTAATGTAATACAATGCAGGTCCACAAATAACGATTTTTAGCAGCCTCTGCTGGTCACTTCAGGCCGTTTGTTTATTCCTCCGTTACCCAGAATTCCATTTGTTTTCACCGGAAGACGGAAGCGTTTAAAAAAGCGTTTTGTCTTATACTATATGTGGATCGTTTTTTCTTAGCCAGTGGAGCTTTAGTTACCGTGAGCTGTGTTTTCTTTTGCTCCTGTTTTTCGATCTTCAAATCATACAATCTCTTAAAAACAGCGTGAGATTCCTTTTTGTTATTAGCACGGTAGTTCCTGGCCAAACAGGAAACCGGTACGGTAGTTCCTGGCCAAACAGGAAACCGGTGCATTTCCGTTTCCGTTTTCCGGGAAAGGCTCACCGAGACACCTTTTCAATAGAAATTATAATAGAAAAGGCTTTCGGGGGTGAAATTCATGGAGTGGGTGTTGTGAAACATTTGCCACTCACAAAAGATAATACAATTAGGGGTGTGCCGATATATCGTCCCGCGATATATCGCGAACAATCATAATAATCAGGCATGCAAACGGCCCCGAAGTGAAAAGAGTGACAACATGTTTTTTTTTCGGGTCAGGTGTCATACTATTTGGATTCAAAACGGCTATTGTAGCTGAAAAGCTACAAGTTTGCATGTCTGAATAATGCAAAAACAGAATTATTTGTTTGCATTTTCTTTTTTTCTCCTCCATATATTTTCATAATAAAAAAAGTGCGTATCGTATCGTATCGAAGTTGTGAGCCAAATATCGTATCGTATCGTTTCGTGAAATTAGTGTATCGGCACACCCCTAAATACAATTTAACTTTAGTTTTGTTGAAAAGGTTACCTAGTATTAATTTAAATTAATGAATTTACAACAACAAAAAAACACAAAAAGTTATGAATATGGAGATAAAGACTATGGAGATAAGAGGTTTCTGCCCTATATTTGAATGAACATCAAGTTTTGATCGTGAAGCAGAGATTATGTCTTTGGCACATGAAGGTAGTTTTGGATTTGCACGCCTCTGTGATAACGGATGACAGGGGAAATCCTGATGCACGCCAGAATAAAAGTATACCAGTGTCAGCGTCATTTTGTCGCTGTCGGGTAGAAATCTTGTTCTTTTCCGGAAATGGAAAGAAGGACCTGAAATAAGGACCTACTTTCACTTGAAAAAAAACTTTTGGGAACATGGAAAAGTTTGAGAACAACGTTGGCTTAGAGGCTGGTGTATACTACATCTGATCCTACGATAGGCTGCACCAGCGCTCCTGTTTTCTGACCTAAAGGGGCGTGTTTAACATCTCCGGCGAGAGAATCCGTATGATCCCATTGGTTCACCGATCTGTCCGTCAGCCCCCGCCCCGTCAATACAACATTACGAGCGACGCCCACTGCACTCTGGTTGGTTGGGGAAATGAAACACTTCCTATATCGGGTACACCGACGCGCTGCTCCAGGCTTTTATTTTTTAGCAAAACTAAACAATAAAAGCCTGGAGATCGAGGCTATAGCCTGCGAAGACTTGCAATTATTGTCCTGAACTGGATCATTAAGAAGGTTTGAATGTGGATCCTGTCCTCGGGGTCTATATCTACATTATGAAGGGGCTCTCTGGATTCATGTCATGCTCTAGCTTCTCTCGCTGTGGGCAGCCTGGTTATGATGTGCTGGAAACTGACATTAATGATGAAGCCTTTTCATCATTGAGGGGTTTTTGCAGCAGCAAGGTGAAGGGGCCAATGACAAAAACTCAGGGAGGACCGCAGGTCTGCTACCACTCTTATTTATTTTAAAACACAACTAAAGACCTTTCTGTTTGCAGCTGCCTTTGATTAAAGTAATACTAGGTAACTGTTTCAACAAAACTAAAGTTAAATTGTATATCTTTTGTGAGTAGCAAATGTTTCACAACACCCACTCCATGAATTTCACCCCTGAAAGCCTTTTATAAAGTATTTTCTATTGAAACGGTGGCTAGGGTAGTCATTCCCACGAAAATGACGTCATCCGGGCGGAAAACGGAAACGGAAATGCACCGGTTTCCTGTTTGGCCAGGAACTACCGCACCGGTTTCCTGTTTGGCCAGGAACTACCCCACCGGTTTCCTGTTTGGCCAGGAACTACCGCGCTAATAACAAAAAGGAATCTCATGCTGTTTTTAAGAGATTGTAGGATTTGAAGATCGAAAAACAACAGCAAAAGAAAACACAGCTCACGGTAACTAAAGCTCCACTGGCTAAGAGAAACGATCCACAGATAGTATAAAACAATTAAAAGAACGCTTTATGAAACCGGTGAAAACAAATGGAATTCTGGGTTAGGGTTAGGAACGCAGGAATAAACAAACGACCTGCAGTGACGGTAATGACCAGCAGAGGCTGCTAAAAATCGTTATTTGTGGACCTGCATTGTATTACTTTAAGTTATTTGTCTATTTATTTCTCTTCTGCTTTGTATGATTATGATTGTGTTTGCATTGCTTATGACGTTCTGTGTAAAAACACATTGAGTTGTTGTTGAAACGTGCAATACAAATAAAACTGCCTTGGCTTGCCAATAAAAACCTATGCGTGACAGAGGGTCAACACTTTCATTTGTTTTGGAATCGGAGCCCGACCGATGCCAGATATTTGGGTGTGATGTCTGACTACTGATGTTTTGACTAATACAATGATACAACATTTGAATAACTTTTTTCATTTGCTCTCTCTCTGCCGGCCTCGAGTTTGTGTTGCCATTCACACCAGAGTCTGAACTGCCAAGTTGAGGGGGTGGCTGTAATCCTTGTTAATGATCTGGGCTGGCAGCAAAGTTTGACCGGGTGTTGGTGCCAACGTCTCTTGTGGTTAGACGGTGCAGTCAAGCACCCAGGGGTGCTTCCAGCATTCCACGGTGACATGCTGGTGATGAGGTTAAAGTCGCCTCCAGCTTTTGCCAGAGCCAAGTCAGAGTCTGTCTGTCTCCTGCAAGTCGCTGACGCAACGCTGTCAGACTCGAGGTTCGATGGCCTTGGACAGTCATTAACTGAAAGGAGTTTGTTGTGGTCAAAACGTGCGCGGTAGCATAATGCTTACTCTAGGTTTAAACTTGGCACATCCACCCACGATGTTCTTCACTCGCTCTGATGGGGAACGGCAGTCCTGATCACTCCCGTGGGGGGGGGGGGGGGGGGGTGGGGGGGGCTAGCACGTCATGCATTAGCACAATGATAGACTGTTAAGATGCCACCTGCGTTTAAAAAAAAGCGTTGACCGTTGCACGTCATGCATTAGCACAATGATAGACTGTTAAGACGCCACCTGCGTTTTAAAAAAGCGTTGACCGTTTCAAAGCAGCGGGCTTGTTAAGATATCAAGCCATTGGCTATTTTAGCACCTCTCAGGTGGATTCGGCAACGACTGATCCCCCGACTTCATTCGACTGCCAGTCTGTATAGCCTTTACAGAGAGTAAAATTAACGTACACATACGATCTCCTTGCTGGGATATTTGATCTTGTTTGATCTTGTTTGTGCGTGAAAGTGAAAAGTACCAGCAATGGGCAATTGGGGGGGCGGGGGGAGCTGCTGGTGAGGAAACGGGTGCCCTGCTGCGGTGACAGTTTTGTGGGTGAATCAATTGTTCAGGTGGGTGGTGCCGCCGGCTGAATTCCATTATGCTCCCCTGGGGCCAATTCCGGTGGTCGGTAAAGCCTTATGACCATTTTATCATAGACTGTGTGGGGGGCGCTCTCTCTCTCTCTCGCTCTAAGGACTGATTTGATATGCTTCGGCATACGACGGTGTCTCACGCCGAAAATAGCCGATCTATAGAGCTTATAGATCGACTATTTTCGGTCCACAATGCAGTCGTACTACAGAAGAACTGATATGATGTGATATGTCACAGCACAAGATATCCTGCTGCTTACCCATTACAGACAGAAACAGTTGTGCTGTCTGGGAACACGGGGGCCCCGGTGCTCCCAATTTATGAAGTTCTGGCTGCTCCTATAGCAGTCTCTCCCTCCCTGAGGGCGCTCCTTTGATTATGTTGTTGCAGCTTTAGTTACAGTCTTTTTCCTCTTTGTGTTACTTTCTGTTTATGTGCACCTCACAACTCTCACGACTCTATCTCCCACTCACAGCCACGCTACTATTCTACTGATTCCACTGATCTCCATACACTGTATGCTTTTCTACGTTTCCTTATGCTTAGAATTCATCTCAGTTTGTTTAAGGACACCCTTAGTTAGAGCGCCACTATGTCACTTTCGGGGTGGTTTTTATTGTGTCTCCCTGCTCGTCTATTGAGACATTTACATAGTTGTGGCAGACTATATAAAAATGCTTTAAAAAAAACATGTATTTTGTGACTTTAACCCATTAAGACCTGAAGCCGATTCTACAAACGTCTTCAAAATTCCAACAGTATTCTGAAAAACGTATGTTTCTATCTCCCCCAAAATGATATGTATTTGGCCGCCGACCCCCATCTCAAAATGTTTTGTTCCAGGGACCCTCAGAAGCAAATATTTGAGTTAAAAATGTTCGCTTTAAAACAATATATATTCAAGGATTTGCACACTTTTTCAAGATTTTTCAACAATAGCACATCTACAAGCTCGTAGCGCGGCACTCTGTGCCGCGCTATGAGCTTGTATATCTGCTATTTTTGAATAGCCGAAGTGTAAAATAATGCTTTTTTAGCTCAAACCAAAAAGTGTCACAGCTGCGTTCCAGGTCTTAATGGGTTAATACATTACTTTGTTCAACCTTTGAAAACAGCGCGTCTCCCACTTTGTCATGGCCTCACGGACCAGGTTGTGACAAATTGGGGGCTCGTCCCGTCCAGGCTGTTTTGTTGTTATTTAGGTCGTCGGTCGTCTCTTGGTTTGTTCGTTTGTGTTAGAGACGGAGTGAGTGTTGATTAGGCGGTGGTCCGTGTTTGTCAGGTTTCTGACAGCTTCGCCACACACAGACCTTGAGAAAAGGATCGTTAAGTGACTTCTCTTCTCACTCCTCCGCTCTCATCCACCCACACCTCCGACAAAACGCGCTGTGATGACATTTTAGCTCGCAATAAAAAGGGAAAGCTGAAGGTTGTTTTGATGAGCACTCAGAACCAGGGGATTGTCATCCGCTGGCATTCACCATGTTGATCTACCACACAGGGGGAAGAGTGGTGCAGCCAGTGTTGCCAGATTCTGTGAGAGAAACAAGCAACCAGGTCTAAGAAAACTAGCCCAAAAGAAGCGAGTACTGAGTACTTTAACATGTACATGAGCTATTTGAAAATAGCCGATCTACAAGCTCACAACGCGTCGCATCGCGACGCGTTGTGAGCTTGTAGATCGGCTATTTTCAAATAAAATCTTGCGGGGAAATTGTAATAAGCAGATCTGGCAACCCTGGGTGCAGCTTCACATATCATTTGTTAATGCATTCCATAGACGGCTTATTCTCTGGTATAGGTGGATGGAAATGGGGGATAATGGAAGGTAACATGTGTAATTTGACAGTGTCCGTGTGTGAACATTCAAGGTGAAAAACGTGAAATTCCTGTTATTGGTGCACGCACGCGCGCGCACACACACACACACACACACACACACACACACACACACACACACACACACACACACACACACACACACACACACACACACACACACACACACACACACACACACACACACACACACACACACAGAGCTTCCTTTGTAAGAAGCTGAAGGAACTTAGTTGTGGGTGACCACCTATACTTTATACAAATGATACATCAGGCATAACTCTATCCCCAAAATTGTCTATATATCAAATTGGTGGGACCATTCGACCCTCAAGTATAGTAATATATACGTGTGCGCACGCACACGGAAGTGCACACGCACACAC
The DNA here is from genome assembly GCF_963454915.1 of Gymnoscopelus microlampas. NCBI lineage: Eukaryota > Metazoa > Chordata > Actinopteri > Myctophiformes > Myctophidae > Gymnoscopelus > Gymnoscopelus microlampas. Next base: position 54,227,237 of record NC_139943.1, on the reverse strand, counting down.
ACACACACACACACACACACACACACACACACACACACACACACACACACACACACACACACACACACACACACACACACACACACACACACACACACACACACACACACACACACACACATACACACACGCACAAACACAAACACAACACCGTACACGCACACAGCTTCCTTTGATGGAAGTTGGTCCCAGCTCTCCAACACACGTTTTCATGACAGTAATCGCTCACCTAAAGGTTCCCAGTGGTAACTGGGTACATTTACTCAAGTACTGTACTTAAGTAAAATGTTGAGGTATTTGTACTTTACTGGAGTATTTCTAATTTTCAGTACTTTTACGCTTACTAACTTTAGTTACTAGTTACTTTGTAGATTTCGATTGTTATAACAACACATTTTACAAATACTTTTGTACCTCTACTGAAGTAAATGTTTAATTCCGGACTTTTACTTGTAGCAGAATATTTCTACATTGCATTATTGATACTTTTACTTAAGTAAGAAATGTGAGTACTTTTTCCACCACTGAAGGTTCCTGTATGGGTCCCCCTTGCTGCCATATGAGAATAAATCCATCCTTTTCGAGAGTAATCTTTTAGCCATTAGCTGCTGGTTGTGGAGGTTGTGTTCATCTAGCAGCTCCTGTCACATCAGATGAGACAGTACCTGGAGAAGCCCGTTCACCTCCACAAACACTTGCATCACTCGGTGTGCAAACTTCTTTTGAACACGCACAGCTCTCTCTCTCCGTTAACCCATCAATACCGGGAAAGCAACTGTGTCACTTTATACTTTGGCTATTCAAAAAGAGAAGATATACAAGCTCGTGAGCTTGTAGATCTGCTATTGTTTTTGAAAAATCTTGAAAATGGGTGCAAATCTTTGAATATATATTTTTTTAACATCGATTTTTTTTTTTTACTCAAATATTGGCTTCTAGGGGTTACTGGAACAACAATATTTTGACATGGGGGGGGTGCATTGCCAAATACATAACACATTAGGTGGCCATTGATTTTGACCAGTTTCACTTTCAAAACCTTTGCATCATGCATGTCACACAAACAGAATGCGATGCTTTTTGTTGATATAGCACGTTTGTTCATATGGAGTCCTATCCACAAATCTACCATTTAACTTCCACAATCCACACTATCAAAACCATTGGTTGTTGTGTGCCGCATTCTGTGTGTGTGTGTGTGACATGCATGAGGCAAGGGTTTTAAAAGTGAAACTGGTCAAAGTCACTGGCCACCTACTGTACAATACACATAAAATGTTTGGGGTACACATTTTGAGCAGCACTGATATCATAGCAACAAATATTTTACAAAATGTATGCTTTAAAAAAATATATATAAAACATTTTTGAGCAGATCTACAAGCTCATCTATGAGCTTGTTTATCTGCTATTTTTGAATAGCCCAGAGGAATCAAAACATGACAGAGATACTTTCCAGGATTTAATGGGTTACGCCATCCTGGCACAGTTCTATTGTACTGTGTGGAGTTTGCACGCCATTTCATCACCGATCGAAACATTTCAAGTCATTTGTGTTGGCAGAGAACTGGCACCGTTGTAGTTTTTGGACAACTTTCAGAGGGGTGGGGGGGGGGTCTACTATTAATCACTTACAGCCTACTTTGTTGGCTGGTGTCCCCCATGGGTCTGTAGTTTTCCCCCTCTACACCAACTCTCTTCTCCAAAAGTAGTCAATCTACAAGCTCACAACGTGTCGTGTTGCAGTGCATCGTGAGCTTGTAGATCTGCTACTTTTGCCAAAATGTTTGACATGCCCAGAATAGAATACGGACACTGGCAGTGGTGTAGTGGTCTGAATACTTGTCGGTGTCAGTGTGACTGTGAATGCCTGGGTGATTTGCATCACACTACCGCTGTAATAGCCTAGCATGCAGCTTTGTTTTAGATACTTAACACATTGACTGCCATTGACGTCTATAGACTTCCTTTCAAATCCAACGCAGCACTGCCATTGGCGTCTATGGACGTCATTTGGTGATGTCAGTGATTACGATAGAGGGCGCTCTTCCGCAACCTGTCAGGGATCCTAGGACTCCCGAAGAAGAATACACTCGTAAATCACGTGATCTAAAAAAAATCCAGCCCGTCCGGACTAACGTTATCATATCATAATATAAAAAATACATTTATCTCTGATTTATTTTCCCAGATTGCCTTTTTGGTGAAAACAAGCTACATTCAACTGCAGATAACTAAAGAACGGAAGATCGTGGTTACATTTTTCCTTTTCTCGGATGAAAACTAAGACCCTTGTCTTTCCCCCCAGACATCTGATGTTTACATCGTTATTGAAAAGAAATGTCTGTGGCTCTTGAAAGATTAGTAAAAACGCTGGCAGTGGCTGATTAATTAACTAATGAATTCCTATCAGTTAATGTGTTAAAGAAAACATTAGACAGCACTTCACACCACACCACCCACGTCTCACCAAACAGCGAGAATGTTGGTCCACGTACTGCACATTAAACCCACATTAAAATGGCGTATACTCAGCTAATCAAATATCCACTACAACACGACGTGAGGCCTTGTCTGTTTTGAGGTAGCCAAAAATGGGATTAGAAAATTGTTGCACAAAATCATAATCACCACTAGTACCCCAGCATCCATGCATATTCTGGGGAGGAACATTAGTCAAAAATAGCTGATCTACAAGCTCACAACAAGTCAACAGCGTGTGCAGAGCCAACTCTGATCCAATTTACCAAGTCTAGAAATACTATTTCCAAATCTAAATCTACAGATACTAATAATTGTAATTGTATAGCACCTTTCATGACATGAAATGCAGCTCAAAGTGCTTTACAGAGCAACAATAAAGCACAAGTGCTTTACAGAAAAAGTACAAATCATTTAACAATAAAGCAAAACAAGAAAAGCTAAAGCATAAAACAGCATTAAAATAAAAGCAAAACAAGGCAGTGAATCAGGCAAAACAGTGAGGACATGAACAACAACGCAGAGATTTTAAAATCAACTAAAAGCATGAGTGAATAAATAGGTATTGAGCTGTGCTTTAAAGCTATCCACAGAGGCTGCCGGTCTTAGGTTTAATGGGAGTTTAGTCCACGCCGTCGGCCCGTAGAAGCAGAAAGCTGCTTCACCGTGTCATTGTAGGCACTTCAGAATCAGAATCGGAATCAGGTTTATTGTCACATCACAGGTTTACAAGGTAAAAAGTGGGTGAAATTCTTTTTTGTACAACACTCCCATCGCAACGTTAAATTCCGTAGAAAGAAGAGTGGGGAGAGAGAAAAAGAAGAGGGGTGGGGGTTAAGTGGGAAGGAGATCAACAGAGAACAATAGAAGGCCAAAAACAAGTTATCTACATATTTACAAAGTACCTGAGATAAGAGACAGACTAAGGTGCCTGTACCATAGCAGCAATGTATGTATAATGTGCATGATATACTTATAGACGCTAAGGTGCTTAGAGAGAAAAAGAGCGCAATAACAAAAAATCAAAAAAAGTTTGTGCGTTATACATGGGGATTAAGGTGCAGAGGGTCAGTGCGTGTTCACCTAAGGGTGGACTGACCCTGGTATAATCCGCAAGTACCTCCATGAAGGAGAGCAACAAAAAGTAATCTTTAGCATTTTGACTAAAGCTTTTGCCACAAAGAGTACATTTAAAGCCCTTTCTCCTGTGTGTATCAACATGTGTTTCTTGGCACTTGGAGCAGGTCAGCACTTGAAGACCTGAGGGGGCGGTTTGAAACATATCTAGGCAGACAGTCATAGAGGTAGGAAGGTGCCAGACCATTGACACCTTTATAAACAAGTAAAAGCATTTTAAAATCAATCCTAAAAAAAACAACCGGGAGCCATTTTAGATGAATTTATTGTGTTCCTTGACCTCACTCAAAATGATCCAGAGCCAGACATTATGTGTTCATCCTCTCTGTCTCTGCCTGTGCGTTCTCAATGTGATATCTATCCAACACAACAACACAGTATCTGTTACTGTCTGTAAATGTAACCCTATACTGTAGCTATCTGAGATCTCCCAACCCATGTACAGTACAGAAGCATCATTGTGAAATACAGTAATAAAGTTTGTTTTTAGATACCAAAACAACGGGGTACTGCCATGTTTCTACACAAGTAATACTCATGGATTAAAGTTCACCTCCAGGCTGTGGTGGAAGAAGTACTCACGTTCTTTACTTCCCAGCAAGCACAATGACGTCATGATGACGTTAGGATGACGCCCATATGGGGATGATCTTTCGTCATTTACAGGACGTCATCACCGGGACATCATATGGACATTTGGACAGCAATTTTGGGTGATGAGAATGTGTTTAGATGACGTCCTGGAAGTGACGTTTTTGTGGTCAGGATTCATTTAGGTTGAAATCAGGTGATATTCTGGGCCAGATCTGACTTGTCTTGGTTTGACTTAGCCTCGGAAACCCATGCCTTTTTTTTTGTTTCAAAAGAAAAAAAGCCTGGGAGAGCCTTGCAGGAACGCTGGTCTTAGGACCTTGTTATCTCCTAACCAATCAGAGTGCTCCAAACCCAGGCGCTGGAATCCAGCGCCTGGGTTTGGCTCCGCCCTTCAAGACCATCGATTGGGCTCGTTCTTTCAGTCTAGGTTTGACTTGATCTAGCCCCAATCGAGACGTCACTGATTGGTCCGGGTCCTGACTGTGCTTGCTGGGTTAAGTATCGATATTGCAATGTAGAAATACTCTGTTACAAGTAAAAGTCCGGAATTATGTATAAAACATGTATAAAAAACAGCAGTTCTTCAAGCTTGTAGATCTGCTATTTTCAAATGGCTGGAATGTACAGTATATAGGGCTGAAGAGGTCAATGTATGTTTTGTAATAATAATCAGAATCTACAAAGTAACTAAAAAGTACAATATTTGCCTCTAAGATGTAGCCTAGTGGAGTAGAAGTAAAAGTACTGAAACTTGGAAATGCTGAAGTAAAGTAAAAAATACCTCAAAATGTTGCTTAAGTACAGCACTTGAGTAAATGTACTTAGTTACTTCACACCACTGCCTCCAGGCTGTTCCATTAATCATAATGTATATACTCTAGCGGTGGGGTGAACCAACCACGGCCACAGACAGGAACAATATAACAATCTCTTAATATTATGTAATATTAAATCAAACATTTCCACTATTCGCAAAACACAAGTACATACTGTACAATAGCACCGACTTTACAAATAATGCAATTTGGCGTATAAATAAACAACAGCCGCCAGCACTGAAACCCACAAGCCCAGACCAAATGAAGAACAGATGTCATTTAACCCATTAAGACCGGGAACGCATCTGTGCAACCACTTTAACCATTATTGTATACTTTGGGCTATTCAAAAATAGCAGATCTACAAGCTCATATAGATCTATATGAGCTTGTAGATCTGCATTTTTTTTTTTTAAACTGAATATTTGTGCAAATCTTTAAATATATATATATATATATATATATATATATATATATATATATATATATATATATATATATATATATTTTTTTTTTTTTAAAGGGAAGATTTTTAACTCAAATCGTTGCTTCTGGGGGTCCCTGGAACAACATATTATGAGATGGGGGTCCGTGGTCAAATACATATAATTTTGGGGGTCCTTGACATGAAAACGTTTGAGAATCACTGATTATAGCAACATACTAGTGATGAGCGGGTCGACCCGTAACCCGCGGGACCCGCGGGACCCGCGGGTCAACCCGCGGCGCGGGTGGGTTGAGTCAGAATTTCAGAGGCAATTATGCGGGCTGTGGGTGAGCGGGTCAGCCGCTCTCACACGCAAAAAAAAAAAAAATGATCACATGCTCTTGTTTTGTCGAAGAATAAGAATAATAACAATAAAACAGTTTGAATACACTTGGGGATTATTTTCTAACCATGATTTTACAGAATAAAAAAAAAATCGCGGGTCGCGGGGCGGGTTGAGCCATAGATTTATATATAGGTTCGCGGGGCGGGTTGAGGCGGGTTGGGTTCCGTCGCGGGGCGGGGCGGGGCGGGCCGAGTCATGAAAAAACCCGACCCGCTCATCACTACAACATACGTTTTTTTCAAAAAACTATTAGGATTTAGAAGACATTTGAATCCCCCAGAAGCAAATATTTGAGTGAAAAATTCACACATTTTCACAATTTAGAAAAATAGCAAATCTACAAGCTCTGAGCTTATAGATCTGCTATTTTAGAATAGCCAAAGAAATGAAAAAATGACACAGATTCTCTCCCGGTCTAAATGGGTTAAATTATTTCTCTGCCAGCGCTGCTATGAAAGACCAAACAGCATAGTAACATAGACATTGCTCATAGCAAATAATCATGCCAGAAGAAGAATCACGGTCCATTTCAAATCCACTCAGAAATTGTCGTTAATTGTCGGAAACCTTGCGGTGGTGTAAAGTAACTAAGTACATTTACTCAAGTACTGGACAATTTTGAGGTATTTTTTACTTTACTGGAGGATTTCAAGTTAAAAATAGCCGATCAACAAGCCCACAACATGTCGCATCGCAACGTGGTGTGGGCTTGTAGATCGGCTATTTTCAAAATATTTTAATACATTTTAAAGATATGATAACTTGCGAAATGGGAAATTCTGCATAATGACTACTTTTACTTTTGGTACTTAAGTATATGTTGATGCCAATACTTTTGTACTTTTACTCAAGTACATTTTGATTACACATACTTTTACTTGTAACAGATACAATGCAGTGTTTGATACTTTTACTTAAGTAAAACATTTGAGTACTTTTTACACCACTGAAACCTTGTAGGTCAAAAAACGTTACTTTTTTATTATTATTTTAACCCATTAAGACCTGGAACTGTGTAAATTTTAGATTTGAGCTAAAAAGCATTATTTTACACTTTGGGCTATTCAAAAATAGCAGATCTACAAGCTCAGAGCGCGGCACCGAGTGCCGCGCTACGAGCTTGTAGATCTGCTATTTTTGAAAATTCACACGACGTACAAGCTCACGTTGTGAGCTTGTACGTCGGCTATTTTCACTAGTGTTGTGCGACTCTCTTGTATGATGAAGTAGGGCAGTGTTTCTCAAAGATGGGTTCGGGGACCCCCAGGGGTCCTTGGGGGGGTTACCAGGGGATCCCCAGCCAAAGTAGTTAACATAGCATCACAATCATTTTAACCACTCCATCCATTTGTATGTTGGCTATTCAAAAACAGCAGCTCACAGCGAGCTTCTACACATCTGCTATTATTTTTGAAGTCAAAACTTTGCTTCTGGGGGTCCCTGGAACAACATATTTTGAGATGGGGGTTCGGCGGCCAAATACATATCATTTTGGGGGTCCTTGACATGAAAAAGTTTGAGAACCACTGATATTATATTATAGCAACGTACGTTTTTCAGAAAACTGTTAGGATTTAGAAGACATTTTTTAGAATCGGCCTCAGGTCTTAATGAGTTAAAGATGCTGCTTTTTCATCATGGCACCTGCTGGGAAGCAGAGGAATGGATTGTAAACAGAAACAGGGATCGTTAAAGCAACAACTCTTTGAGTTTTATTGCGTTGCTGTTCGGGGCAGAAATGTAACATTCTGTCTCCATATTTCAACTTGTTATGTTTTCCTTTTTCATAGAATAATGCCTTACTTTGTCCTACAAGTGTGTCACACAAGAGTGGTGAAAATAGCTGGTCTTACAAGCTAACAAGGCAGGCATCGCGCCACAGCGCCTTGTGAGCTTATAGACCGGTTATTTTAGCTATTGTATAAACATTTTGACAGTGAAAGTGGTAACGTCAGTGTGGGTTTTATAAATATTGAACCAATAGAAGAATTAACGAGACTTTGTGTCTAAATAATAACTGCATTGGATCCATTGGAACACGTGTTTTTGCAGTGGTGGAAAAAGTACTCAAAAGTTTTACTTAAGTAAAAGTATCAATACTGCAATGTAGAAGTACTCTGTTACAAGTAAATGTCCGGAATTCAAAATGTACTTGAGTAAAAGTACAAAAGTATTGGTATCAAAATGTACTTAAAGTACCAAAAATAGCAGATCAACAAGCTCACAACGCGTCGCAACGCGACGCGTTGTGAGCTTGTAGATCGGCTATTTTAAAATAGCCTATGTATAAAATAGGGCTAAAGTGGTTAATGCATGTTTTATAATCTAATAATGTATATCTGCAAAGTAACTAGTAACTAATGTTTTCAAATAATTGTAGTGGAGTAAAAGTACAGTATTTGCCTCTGAGATGTAGTGGAGTAGAAGTAAAAGTATAGACAATTGGAAGTACTCTAGTAAGTAAAAGTACCTCAACATTGTACTTAAGTACAGTACTTAGGTAAATGTACTTAGTTACTTTACACCACTGTGTTTTTGTTTTCCCATTTTCTGAAAAGCTCTAGTTTTAGACATACAGTGCAGGGTATACCCCCAACAGACAGTGATGATTTATAAAGCATAAGCCTTGAATAAAGCCATGAGGCTGATATTACAGAATGAAGCCTGGGGGCGATAACACGTGCATGCTCACCTGCAATCTGCAATTTGTACAACATAAAGTACCATAACGGGTCAAAACTTCACAAAGCAGACTTTTAAATCATTAAATACGTGTGTGTGTGTGCGTGTGTGTGTGCGTGTGCGCGTGCGTGCGTGCGTGTGTGACTTTCATCAGGGACGCAAAGGTTGGTGACAGCTTGGTTGAAAGCCCTCTGCCACCACCCTGCTCTTACACACAAGCAAAACACACACACACACACACACACACACACACACACACACACACACACACACACACACACACACACACACACACACACACACACATTTCACACACATTTCACACACGTTGCACATAGCTATTGTCGCACATTTGCTCTTGTTTATAATTAAGACCCCTGAGTACAGCATGAGCTCTTAGAGAGAGACAGACACAGACAGAGACACAGAGAGATGGGGTGGGAGAGTGAGGTAGTGAGAGAGAGAGAAAGAAAGAGAGGGAGGGAGAGGGAGAGAGAGAGAGAGAGAGAGAGAGAGAGAGAGAGAGAGAGAGAGAGAGAGAGAGAGAGAGAGAGAGAGAGAGAGAGAGAGAGAGAGAGAGAGAGAGAGAGAGAGAGAGAGAGAGAGAGAGAGAGAGAGAGAGAGAGAGAGAGAGAGAGAGAGAAAATAGTGTGAGAGAGATAAACAGCAGATAGGTGTGATAGACAGATAAACAGCAGATGCCTCCTTCGACTCCTTCTATCTGCAGGCGCCATTTTTGGGGAATGCAAAATGCCTATCAAAGTGACCACGGGCCAATCACAGCGCGTCTTTTCCGGGACTTGGCAGAATCTAGTTGTATAAAATAACAGGACATTTGTATACGACTAGATCTACTGAGAACCACTGTTGTAGGCCACGCTTTCCCCCCTTTTTGTTCACTCTTTATCTTTATCTGATCTGATACTATTATCTATTACTACTACACATGCACTCTCTTTTTCCTCAACTCTCTTGTTCCTACAACTCCCTGCACGCGACTGGATTCAATAATAGCAATATCTAATATTATAACGTCCTCCCCAGAGATGAGTATTTTTAATAATGCTCTCTCTCTCTCTCCCAGCTACTACTACTGTACGATGCGGGCAGAATGTGATCACCGCTAGGCAGTCAGGTGATTTGGGAGGTAAAAAGACAGAGAGGGTTTTGTCATTATGCCGTGTTGAGGCGTTGTTATATCCGTTCCTGTGACAAGCCAACGGGCAAACTAAAGACGTTATTGCGAGTGGAGCGCTCGTGCAGGGAGACTTGTGGCATGTTGACGGAGAAAGCCCAGGTGTGTCTCAGAGCGAGAGTAAGAAAGTAAATCAATGACACGTAACTGTCATTGTAATCAGGGTTTGATTTGTAAAAAAAACTAAACCCTACAGTATATAATACTTTGTAACATAACTGTATCTGAGAGTCTACATTTCCCAAAAGGGTAATGTCTGTACATATTGTGGTACCTGCTATTTTCTTTGTATTTGTGTTATGTTAAAGGAGACACACCATGAATTTCACTTTTTTTATTTTTTTGGTATTTTTTGGGCTCCCCAGTGTCTCTTGTACCCCAAAAAATATTTTTTTTTAGCATTCAGTCATTCATTCTCATTTCAGAGATTTTCAGAATGGGCGTGTCTGAACAGGTCATCTCAGAATGGCAATGTTTGCTTACATCACGAAACTTTCTGCCCATGTATTTTGACAGACAGAATTGCTCAGTAGCACCCCTCTGCCCAACAGGACGTTTTGGTATTGCAGCTGAAAGTGCTTTATAAGCCAGATAGAAGTTAGTTGGAATGAGTATATCTGAGGCTTGATTTAGGCTCAAACCTTTTGAAAATGGTTTGAGGGACATACACCATATGATATTAAATATCAAATATTTTTTTTAAATTCATGGTGTGTCTCCTTTAAGATAGATAGATAGATAGATAGATAGATAGATAGATAGATAGATAGATAGATAGATAGATAGATACCTTAAGGTAGCTGTCAAAAAACTGGTGCATGGTTCTACACAAATTGTATGCTGCAACAAAAGTGAATTGTCAGAACCTCAATCAAAAACTATTTCCTGATCATTGTCTCCATGTCTTCCAGGAAGTGGCGGCACTCCGGTGGTCTTCAACGAGAACGGCGACGCCCCGGGACGCTACGACATCTTCCAGTACCAGATCAACAACAGGTCCCACACGGATTACAAGGTCATCGGAACCTGGTCCAATCAGCTCCATCTCAATGTAAGACACACCCTCCTGGAGCAGTGATTCTCAACCTATGGCTAATGATTTTGGGGGGGTCCCCAGATGATTAGCTTAATGTGCAACATTGTTTTCTCACTCAGCAGTAAACACACCAACATACAGTATAAGTGTATATAGGGTATCTGTTGATTTAAGGAGTTTTAAGACCTTTACCTTTGAAATGAAAAATTAAACATTGGCCAAATCGTCAAATATTAGAGGCAGAAATTGTGAAAATAGCAGATCTACATGCTCACAACGCCTCGCGCTGCGAGGCGTTGTGAGCATGTAGATCTGCTATTTTCAGAATGGAACCGAGTCAAACGAAATGTAATGCATCAACTCCTACAATTTCAAGTGCTTGTCAGGTTGTGGGGTCCTCAGTTCAAAAATGATTAATTCGGGGGTCCCCAGTTCAAGTATGTTTTTTGGGGGTCTCCAGTTCTAATATGATTTATTGGTGGTTCCCCAGTTCAAATATGATTTATTGGGGGGTCTCCAGTTCTAATATGATTTATTGGTGGGTCCCCAGTTCAAATATGATTTATCGGGGGGTCCCCAGTTCAAATATGATTTTTTTGGGGGGGTTCCAGTTCAAATCTGACTTATTGAGGGGTCCCCGGTTTAAAAAAAGTTAAAAATAAAATAAAATAAAAAAGACCCTTGCAGAATATTTCACATTTTATTATGGTGATACAATTTAAATGTAGGCATTTAGCAGACACTCTTAATCCAGAGCAATTTACAGTAAGCAAGGTAATACATCAAATGCATAGAGATAGTAATCTAGGATCATAGGTAAACCAAGAACCTATCATCAGTCCAAGTAATATAAAAAATATCATCTCTGCACTGATGGCACCGTTCATACAGGTTGATGATTGATGAAAAATAATTATGTAATTTAATCACTGTGTTATAATGGGGTTCATAACACAAACGCTTTATTAATGCAAATGAATCGCACAAAATAAACACTCTCTGAAGATTGCAAAGTATTTTATGGCTGACCTGGCTCCTGTCCGTAAACAGAAAACATGCTGTCATTTAACCAATCAACTATCAGCGATGATGGGGGTGATGATCAGTCATCAAAAGTAAAGAGTACGAGGGTGGCAGTGATGAGTAGCAATCATCTTTAATGACCTGACAGGTGCTGTTTGTTGATGATGATTATGTTAGATAACGATCACAGTGATGATGATTATTGATGAACAACATGCCAGATGGTTGGTATACACCTGGGTGGTTGAAGGGGGAAAATAGCAAAGCATCAACCTGCCATCAAGATGCCCCCATGAGCAAGGCACTTTAAGTGGGTACGTGCTTAATGGGCTAACAGTTGATGAACCTGCCATGGGGGGTCAGGGCTGTCATTTGGGGTCTCAGGGGGTAGGGCTGTCACCATTATGTCAGGTTTTACTGGACGATTAATTGTCACTCAATTAATTGCGATTTACTATTTAATTGTGTTTCTGTCGTTGGAATGAAAATGTAATTTCTGTTTGGCTTTTAGCCTTAGTAAAAAAAAAAAAGCTGCACAGGGTAGATATGACAAATAACAGAAATATTTAATAACTTAATAAAATGGTGCGTTTTGAACTGCCTCATCAAAGTTGGTATGGTGACTTTATAATTTACATTGTCAGATACTTGAATGTGTTATTATATTATCATCACTTTACCCAAATACAGCTCAAGTGGAGTTAGGAGGTTTTTGACCATTAATGAGGAGATACTAGTTTATTCCATCATTGATTAGATTAGAATGACGAAGTCAGACGGAAAAACTAAACCTGAGTTGGAGTTATCCAATGGAGTTTGAGGATCCAATGTCGGGAGTAAGGAGGTTTAGTCAGAAGCGCTTTTTAATACTTTTCATTCGTGCAATATTTGTAAAACCAACACACAGACGTAAAGGGTGTTCAATAGCACTGATAAATAAAGTAAGAAAATAAAAAGTTGAACACCAGAGATAGTTGGTTTCTGCCAGACAGCAACTTATGTTAATATGGGTTCCCACAGCACCAGTTTGTCTGGCTGGCAGCTCTTGATGCCGTTGGCAGTTTCCTGCTATAGTCTCATTCTCCTGGCTGGCTGTTTCTCACTCACCCTTGGTATTCCCTCATACATACAGATTCCAGTTGGTAACGTGAACTCCCCATTGCGGTTAGAACTGCAGACTCACTCCCAATCTTCCGGCGTAATCTGAAGACTCACCTCTTCAGACTCCACCTCAGCCCGTAGCACTTGCCCTAGCCGTGACGACCTTGCAGGCTTATGCAAAGGCGACGATTTAACTTAGATAGCGTGTTATGTAGACAGAAGACATGTCATTGTTGACCTGGCATCCTACAGTATAGTGTGTATAGTTTCAATGTACAGATCATTGCTTTTTTGTTGCTGTTGTTGTTGGATATTCTACGGTTAGACTGATGATAGGTTCTTGGTTTACTTATATATTAGTTTATTAGTACTATTTCTATGGTTTCAGGGTCCAGCATTCACTGCCACATGGGAGAACAGACTCTACCGTTGCATTGAAGAAGCTGAGTTTATTTGTTGTGTATATGGGCGTATGGTATTAACCCATTAAGACCTGGTCACGTTTTGGTTTGAGCTAAAAAAGCATTATTTTACACTTTGGCTATTAAAAAATAGCAGATCTACAAGCTCGTAGCGCGGCACCGAGTGCCGTGCTACGAGTTTGTAGATCTGCTATTTTTGAAAAATCTTGAAAATGTGCGCAAATCTTTGAATATATATTGTTTAAAGCGAACATTTTTAACTCTATTCTTTGCTTCTGGGGGGTCCCTGGAACAAAATATTTTGTGATGGGGGTCCGTGGCCAAATACATATAAAACTGATATAGAAACAATAGTTTTTCAGAAAACTGTTAGTATTTAGAAGACATTTTGTAGAATCGGCCTCTGGTCTTAATGGGTTAATACCTCATAGCTCATACACCATGCAAGTACCGGTCAGTCCCAAGTGCAGGCAGTCAGGCCAGACCTTAAATCACCTCATCGTCTCATTTCTATTTGTACCACGTCTGTACTCTGTACAACCCGCTATTAATTTCTTATTATTTGTTCACTCTTTGAAGCTTAGATGTCTCTCTCCCCTCCTATGTGTTCCTGTATCTATATCTAAGATGAATCAGGCCCCTCTCTCTCTGTGTTGACCATGTGGGTCATTCTCTCTGTTCTGGTCTCCTCTCAGATGGAGTCCATGCAGTGGACCAGCGGTGACCCGTCCATCCCCACCTCGGTGTGCAGCCTGCCCTGCCAGACGGGCGAGCGGAAGAAGGTGGTGAAGGGGGTGCCATGCTGTTGGCACTGCGAGCGCTGTGAGGGATACCACTTCCAGGTATAGAGGGCTGCAACTGTCCCTTATTTTCTTATATTCTATCCATTACCTTTTTTTGATTAACTCATTCACTGCCCGATACAAATAAATAAATAAATAAATCAACCGCTGCTAGCAATTTTTCATTTTACTTACCTTTTCAACTAGTCACAGAACAGTATGATTGATCAACCCCCCGATCCTTGCTAATCCGCAAAAAAAAGATAATGGCATCGCGACCTCCCCTTTTGCTTGTTATTGGCCGTTGAGAATAGCATGTCTCGCCAAAAATGCATAGTAAAACACAGGAGGCGAGATACAGTCGTTTTCCCAAATACGTTAAGTGAATGGAGGTGTAAATCTTGCGATCATGTGATCTCCTAGATCTCTCTGTGACTGAGCCTGAAATGGTGGCGCATAGGTCGGGGAACAGCGGCATCTAGTGGAAAACCACTAAAAACACACAACTCGTCATACTCGTCATTGGCAACTGTGGCAGTCAATGAGTTAATCGAATATTCAAGAAGTGTTTTTTTTTTTTTTTTTATAAAACAATAATCTATGTAGAGTACAGTATCAACACAATGTTGATAATGTTATTTGGTGTAATGCAAAAGTACTGATGTTGGGAAATCCACAAGCTCACAACCTATAAAGCCAACCTACAAGCTGTGAGCTTTTAATATTGGTTAACTTTTCACCCATAATGACATCACGCCCAAAATAGGGATTGATTAACCTGAAATCCAGACTGATTCGTTCCATTCCAGGCTGGATTCCAGCCTTTTATAAAATAATCCATTATCCATGATGTTTTAAGTAATCAATTCAATCAATTAGTTCGATTAACTGTTGCACCCCCTTACCACCAGGCCACCCAGTTCACCTGCGAGCTGTGCCCGTACGAGCAGCGCCCCGACCGCAACCGCACGGGCTGCCAGTCCATCCCCATCATCAAGCTGGAGTGGAGCTCGCCGTGGGCCATGGTGCCCGTCTTCATCTCCGTGCTGGGCATCGTGGCCACCACCCTCGTCATCGCCGCCTTCGTGCGCCACAACGACACGCCCATCGTGCGCGCCTCGGGCCGCGAGATGAGCTACGTGCTGCTGACGGGCATCTTCCTGTGCTACGTCATCACCTTCCCCATGATCGCGGCGCCCGACGTGGCCGTGTGCTCCTTCCGCCGCGTCTTCCTGGGCCTGGGCATGTGCTTCAGCAACGCGGCGCTGCTCACCAAGACCAACCGCATCCACCGCATCTTCGAGCAAGGCAAGACGGCGGTGACGGCGCCGCGCTTCATCTCGCCGGCGTCGCAGCTCGCCATCACCTTCTCGCTCATCTCCGTGCAGCTGCTGGGCGTGTTCGTGTGGTTCGCCGCCGACCCGCCGCACACCTTCGTGGACTACGGCGAGCAGCGCACGCAGGACCCCGGGGCGGCGCGCGGCGTGCTCAAGTGCGACATCTCGGACCTGTCGCTCATCTGCTCGCTGGGCTACAGCATCCTCCTGATGGTCACATGCACTGTTTACGCCATCAAGACGCGGGGCGTGCCGGAGACCTTCAACGAGGCCAAGCCCATTGGATTTACCATGTACACCACCTGCATCATATGGCTGGCCTTCATACCCATCTTCTTTGGGACGGCGCAGTCGGCGGAGAGGGTAAGCAAGCATGCGTTTGGTGGAAAGTAACGGGTGATGAAGTCTAATCACGGTCGGGTGGTTAATTCTCAATAATGACCTGCTCCCCGTTGATTATCCCTGGCTTATTACGTGGCTTGGTTGAATGCTTGATTCTGATTGGTCAATCCCTGAATTCAGCGGCGTGTTATTTCTTGACCGCTGTCTAATCAAAGACTCAGTGCTTGATTTTTTGCTGCATCCAATGATCCAACATGACAGCCATGTTATCAAACACACCATGTCATTTACAGCTAAACAGTTGAAGCGAGAAATAGACGACTCAGTAACCAAACATTGATTCTATTTGATCAACACTTCCTTGTTTTTCAAGGCGACCGTGTCCGCCCAGTAGTGGGGCGGCGTAGCACGACAATCGTTCCCTTTTGTGATTAAAGCGCCAAATTTGGTAGAGGTGTTGATTGATACATTGGGAACAAATCTGGATATTGGGCCATCGCAAATTCTCACCCTGGTGGGCGTGGCAGCCATTTTTCAAAATGGCCACCAGCGGTTGATCAAATCTTCCTATTTTTTGTCCTACTAGGCCGAAATGTTGCTCAAGTATGTGAGTATGAAGGTGTGTGGGTGTGTTCATGCTAATTGTCTAAAAGGGGGCGTTGCAATGGGAGTGGCCTAGAAAACAGCAATATTTTGGGAGAATTGTTCAAATGGTGATACAAGTGGGACATTTGGTACAAATCATCTTTGGAGATCACGCTTCGATTTAGGAAACCAGGCCACTCTTAAATCAAAGATGGCAACCTTTTTTCAAGATGGCCGCCAAAATTAGTTTTTGCATTTTTGCATATCTTTGCCTATAATCATTTGAAGTCAATCACCAGATCACCAAATAGCACTCCCATAGTATGTTTTTGAACATTTTCAAACAGGAGTTTTTGATTTATTGATTGATTTAAATTTTTATTAGGCAAAATAATGTAAAACAACACAGTTACATTTATAATACTTTTGTCTAAAAGGTCCGGCCAAAAAAGTCCTTGCGGACTTGTTTCCGTTGGGGTCCTACCAGGAGTTACCATTTATAACCATCTAAATTAAAACATTTCAGAAACACGCCCTACAACTGTGCTCACAGTCAAACTTAGGGATTAAAGCAAAACAAAATCTCATGAATGAACCTGTACCAAAAAAAATCCCATCTGGTTCTGTGTCTTCCTCAGTGAATCCAGCCACCTGCATGTCGTCTCTCACCGCATCCTTAAACCTCTGGGTTTGTCGCTAATGTGTCGCTAATCACTCACCAACATTGAAAGGGACCTTGAGTTATTCCCAGAGAGTCCCCTTCGGCCAGTCTAACGACCCCCTCCGTTGGCATAATGGGAGCCCGTGGAAGGCTGAAATTCGCCTAATATAACAGATGCAAAGTTAGTTTTTTCTCTACTCCTGCTCATTGTTGAGTGTCATGATACTCAAGCATGCACTGAATGTCGCGAACGAGCCACCGTACGCTCAGAACGAGATGACGCAGGTTGCTTGTTTCTTCCAGAGAACCTGGCGTCTATGGAAAAACAAGCAATCTGCGTCGTCTCGTTCTGCACGAATGCACGGGCTCCCATTATGCCAACGGAGGGGGTCGTTAGACTGGACGAAGGGGACTCTCTGGGAATAACTCAACGTCCCTTTCAATGTTGGTGAGTGATTAGTGACACATCAAAGATACCACCTAAAATGTGCGGATCTCTCCTTTAATAAACATTGTCATAAATACTATATGCTTCCAGTTGCTAGTTTAAAGTCTTCTTTCAATCACCATGATATGCGTTTTGGGAAATTATGGTCCCATTTATTTTTAAATTGATGATAAAGTAGGGTATGCTGGGGGCGGGATGATTTGATTGACAAGCTACCCAACCAATAGCATTCTTTCCGGTTGTGCAGGATATAACGCGATATGACGCGATATAGAAAGATGGCGGAATTGAAATTCCTGAACAATCGGCTTCATTTACGGTCTGTAGAAACCAATGACTTCACTTTGTCCATACATTTTTACAGTCTATGTGCTACTCATACGCTGGCATCGTCACTGTAAATGGTAACTCCTGTTTGAAAATGTTCAAAAACATACTATGGTCGTGCTATTAGGTGATTTGGTAATTTACCTCAAATAATTATAGGTAAAGATAGGCCATCTTGAAAAAGAAATGGCTGCCATCTTTGATGTATGAGTGGCCCGGTTTCCTAAATCGAAGTGTGATCTCCAAAGATGATTTGTACCAATTGTCCCGCATGTATCACCATTTGAACAATTCTCCCAAATTTTGCTGTTATCTCTAGGCCACTCCCATTGCAACGCCCCCTTTTAGGTAATTAACATGAACACACCCACACACCTTCATAATCACATACTTGAGCAACATTTCGGCCCACTAGGACAAAAACTAGGAAGATTTGATCAACCGCTGGTGGCCATTTTGAAAAATGGCTGCCACGCCCACCAGGGTGAGAATTTGTGATGGCCCAATATCCAGTTTTGTTCCCAATATATCAATCAACACTTCTGCCAAATTTGGCGCTTTAATCACAAAAGGGAACGATTTGGCTGATATATCGTGCCACGCCGCCCCACTACAGCGCAACACTTATGGAATACTTTCATTGCCTTAAACAAGGACGTACTTTGTTTTGTTGTTCATTCTGGGTCAATTTATTAATTAAGTAGCCGTGTAATAAGTGGGATAATTGACGGGTCGCCGGTCATTATTGAGAAATAAATCCCGACAGGACCCTGTCGGGATTTATTTCGACCGCCGCCCCGTCAATTATCCCTCGCTTAACATACTCTACCATTGAGACTAAAATATCATTTTTCTTTTCACATGATACAACTTTAAGTAAAAAAAAAACAGTGCTTCTTCCTCCACTGGGCGCATGCATCTCACTGCTGTGTGTCAACATTTTAATATTCAGTAATAACGAATTCACGCCGGCTTTTCTCCCTCATGGAGTGCGTATATTGTTAAAGGCGAGCAGCTGGAGCTCCTCCGTGCCGAGATGAATGCAGGTCTGCAGGTGCAGAGAATCCGCCGCGTTTCTGTGAATAACGCACGCCTGTGTAAATGCAATTATTACTGCCTTGTCAGACTTATAGAAAACGGCACAATGCAGCACAGTGAGTACTGCGCAGCGGGAACACGTTGACCTTCACCTCGTGGCTTATATTATGTACAGTATGTACACACATTCAGTGGACTTATGTATCATCGCTCTACATATTTAGAGATTCCTCCCTCGGGAAGCGACTATACAGAGAAACGGGCGGCGCGTTGTCAGCAGATTTCCCGCTGTGTGTACTGTAAGTTTTGCACTTTTTGTGTAATGCGATCGGCTGTGTGCTTATACCGTCAAAGGTATTCTGTAAGAAACGAGCTTCAAAACACCGTGTGGGCGCACAGCGTGAAGTGGTGGAGAGTACAGTAGGCATACACCTGTCTCTATCGGGTGGAAACCTCATTATGTCCAAAACTGTTAGTTTTCTGGATTCAAATTCAAAAGCAGCAAAAGTAGCAGATCTACAAGCTTGAAACGCGACGCGTTTCGAGCTTGTAGATCTGCTACTTTTGATGCTTTTGTGTGACGCTGTAGCAGTAGCGTCAGTTCAGCAAAAAAGCTAAGGTATAGCAAGGTTAGGGTTGCCAACTCCCAGAGATTAAAATAAGGGGACTCCTATCCTGGGCGCGTGGCAAAGACTACATTCTTTTTGGGGGTCAAACCCCCCAAAACCCCCTAAATGCATAGAAAACCACGCATTATACCTATATCACAATACAAACACACCTGCATTAGGCTGCTAGTCATACTACTATTCATATATATGGAGCCAAGGTATTCTTTTTCTCAAAAGTTTGAGTAGCCAACACTATTTTTTCAACTTGTTCCCCCAATGTAGTCATTATGCCAATAATTTCCTCCCCACACACATTTATGCGTTGTCACTGTTGTATCCTACTGACTCACCTGCCAGTGAGGAGCCCCCATCGGGAGGACGTATAGAGCCTTCGTCCTACTCCTCCCGCCAAACACTCCCTACAGCCCATAGGAATACATGCAGTGACAAATATCACCCTCCTCCTCCCCGCCCGGTTTCCCTCCCCCGGACACGGGACAATTGTCCACGCACGCTAAATATGTCTTTTTTTTACACAATAACCCGGCGTTTTCTTTATTATTATTTACAGTAGCTCTCCTAGCCCCCAATAACTCACATCTGGCCATCAAAGACCACAGGACCTTTTTTTATTGTGTAAAAAATACATATTTAGCCACCACACAGAATGCCGCCGCCCACTGTAAAAAAATATCGCGGAAATTGCTAAAACTATAGAAAGCAGTAAATGAATAAAAAACACCCACACAATCTTTTATTTACTTTAATTACAAGCTAACATATAAACCTTGGTTGTAAAAACAAAAACAAAGTTGTCCTTTAACGTTAAACCCAATAAAATATGTCTTACACAAAAATCATTCACAAATAAAAACCTATCAATGGAGAATATGGTGATGAGAGATTTCTGCCTGACAGCGACGATACATAGCAACATAGATGTTTCTGAAAACGGTTAGGATTTAGAAGCCATTTTTAGAATCGGCCTCAGGTCTTATAGTCCATGGGCCCAGGTCAGAATTTTCACTAATCAGGGACACTCAAGGTGGCAAATTCTAGTTTGGTATTTTGAAAAGGTCTATATCCCTAGATAATATTTCAACATGATAACCCTTCCCAAGTAGTAGCTTAGTCCTAGTTATCAGCCTTCAATGACACCAACCATAGATCCAAAGAATGAAAAAATCGCCTAACCTTTTTTGAATAGAACATGTCATACAGAGGGAAAAAAACATTATTCAATCTCTTACATTCACTTATTTAACCACATGAACCCTAGCATGCCTATTCTGGGGCAAACATTCAGCAAATGGCATGTCTACAAGCTCACAACACTTCATGTTGTGATACGATGTGAACAGCATTTTCACTAATCGGGGTCACTCAAGTGCAACATTTGCAAAATCTAGTTTTGTATTTTGAATAGGTCTATATCCCTAGATGATATTTGATCATGATAGCCTTTCCCAAGTGGTAGATTAGTCACAGTTATCAGTCTTCAAAGACACCAACCATATATTCAAATAATGAAGAAAGCGTGCCACTTTTTTTGAACAGAACATGAGATACAGAGGGGGGGGGGGGGGGATAATTTTCTCTCTTTCATTCACTTCAATATTAATAAAATAATAATAATAATAGTAGCTTGAATGTATATGGCGCCTTTCAAAAACAATGAACAACCAACAGCCAAACTAACAAAACAACAAACAACATGCCATAAGCCTGAGAGAATAGGTGTCTTTTCAAGACACACAGCCTTAAGAGTCCAGTGTTGCATGAGCATGGACCAATCCCTATTGGGAGAGAGTTCCACAGGGTGGGGGCTGCCACACTGAAGGCTCTGTCCCCGACAGAGCCTTCAGAACAAGGTTCAGAACATGGTTCACTTGTTTGCCTTAGGGACAGAGAGGAGGTCCAAGTCTGTGGACCACAGGGTCCGTGACAGAGTCGGTTTATGGAGTAGGCTTGAGAGGTACTTTAATCAATGATCATCATCACCATCATCATAACTGTCATACCAATATCAATTCTTCAGTATTTGTCATCGTCATC